>NC_044267.1:626918-884105 GCF_003957555.1 Calypte anna | reverse complement strand
GATTACAGGCAGCCCCCCAGCCCTTGGCCTGTCCCACCCAGCCTTCTCCACTGCTTTAAGTAATCGTCTCTGAGACAGTTTTACGTGGTTAATCCTGCCAACCTCCTCCTAATCTGCTCCAGACCCCTGCTCACCCCTGGTTGCCTGCCCTGGGGGGGGTGCAGGCAGGGACAGACCCTCTTGCCCTGAGAAGACCCCCACACACCCCCAGAGAAAGAAAGCAGCCAGGGACTAAAAATACAGCTGTCCTGAAGGATGAGGGTGGGAAGGATTGGGAGCAAGGGGATTGATGCCAGGGAGGAGGTCAGCAGGGACAGGAGAGATCCAAGGGGCAGGAGAGGTGACAGCAGCAGCCTTGTCACCTTGTGCCACCCCATGGAGGCTTTGTACTCTGGGTGGGGGACATTTCTCCAGGGGAAGGAGTAAAGGGAGCTGAGACACCCCCTCCCTCCAGAGGGAGATCTGGGAGCCCCCCAGCAGGGAGAGGCTGAGGACGAGCCAGGGCTGGTGGCCAGAATGGGGACATCTGTCTGGGTGTCCCAGCTGCTGCTGCCACACTGTGGGGACAAGGCTACAGCAAGGAGGGGTTGAGATGCACCCCAGCACCTCCCTCCTGCACCTCCAATCCTGCTCTGTCCCCCTCCCACAGCCCCGCAGCCCCTTCCCCAGGGGTCCCCAGCTGTGGGGCAGGGACAGGGTTAAGGCACGGGTGACAACTGCTTCTGAAAGTCTGAAATAACATTTATTTCTCCACGTACAAAACTCCCCCGACCCCTTCTCACAGCGTCTGGGAGGGGGGAGAATGTTAAAAGCTGTGTGGTGCCAGGCAGGGCACAGTCAGGCACGGGGTGTGGGGGGTGTCAGCCTGCAGTTTTTGGGGGTCCCCAGCCAGGGCTGTGTCTTTGGCTTCTGCTGGGACAGAGGACATCCCAGCCACGGGAGAGGGGAGGTGGGGTGTAAGGCACAGTGGCAGCAGGAGAAGGTGGGGTGTCCCTCTCTGCAGAGCCTGTAGTGTTCATGGGGTGGGAGGAATGCGGAGGGGGGGTCTGGACCCCCCGGGAGAGGCGCCGGCGCCCACCCACAGCAGCAAGGTCCAGGAGGGGAGAGGGGAGAGCCCCTGGAGCAGGGGGGTGACTGAGCCCCCTCCCCAGTGCAGATGGAGGTGCAGAGAGCTCAGAGAAAAAGTCTTGCATAGTGTCATCCAGGGGGGAGCCCCCTCCCCAGGGCTGGGGGGACGGGGGGCACAAACCCTGGGGTCCCCCTGCTGCTGCAGCAGCACCGTGGGGTGAAGGCTCCTGGGTGCCCCTCAGCTCTCCTCCTCCTCGGGTGGATCCACTTTCCTCCTGATCCGGCTGCGCAGGAGTCGGGAAGAGCCCTGGGCAGGGGGAGAGATAGGATGGGATGGGATGGGATGGGATGGGATGGGATGGGGATGGGATGGGATGGGATGGGATGGGATGGGATGGGATGGGTCAGATCCCCCCCTGAAGCCCCTCGCTGTCACATCACCCCCCCAAAACAACTCCCCTGCCCCATGGCACCTCTTTGCTTGATGTTTTCTTCTTGGCCAGCTGCAGGCTGTGGCTACGGGACAGGGGTCTGCGGGGCAGCACCTCTGAGTCTGACCACAGCTCCTCATCCTCGCTCTCATCCTGCTGGCCCAGGGGGGTGCTGTATGCTGGGGACAACACAAAGGACAAGACAAATTTACCTCCCGGTGTGGAGTTTTTGATCCATTAGTTTTGGGGGGGCTCCATGTTCCTCTTGCCTATCGTCCTGAGTGGGTGTGGGTTGGGGAGAGGGGCACCCAAGGGAGCTGGTGGAGGTGAGCAGGACCTTCCCCTGGGCTCTTAGGCAGCCCTGAGCATCTTGGGGTCAATGGTGTCAGGAGCACCCCTCCTGGCATGGCCTCCCCCCTGGAACCCACCCACACCCACCCCCTTTGTCTGGGGTGTCCCCCTCCCCAGCTCACTCAGCAGATGCCTGGGGTTGCTCTCCTGCTCCTCGAGGTACAGGGGGTCCTGGTAGTGGGTGGGGGTCTGGTCGGGCAGGGAGCGCAGGTCCTGCATGCTGAAACTGCGGAGCCTCCCGGCCAGGACCCCCTGGCTCTGGGGGGAGGACACAAAGAATCATCAGAAATGGGTTTGGGTGGGAAAAGAACCTTGAAAAAAAATCACCTGGGTTCAATCCGCTGCCATGGGGCAGGGACACCTCCCCCCCCCAGCCCAGCCTGGATGGTTGGATGCCAGGGATGAGGCAGCCACAGCTTCCCTGCAGAACCCATCTCAGTGTCCCACCATCCTCACACCAAAGAATTTCTTCCTAATATCCAACCTCAACCTCCCCTATCCCAGTTTAAATCCATTCCCTTCATCCCATCCCCCAGCCACTTGTCCAAAGTCCCTCCCCACTGGAACACTGGAAGGTGCTCCAAGGTCTCCTTGGAACCTTCTCTTCTCCTGAACACCCCCAACTCTCAGCCTGCTCCCCAGTATCTCCATGACCCCCTCTGGACTGGATCCTCCTTGCAGTGGGCACCCCAGCTCCAACCAGAGCGGTGCAAGAGCGGGAGCCCCAACTCCCCTGAGCTCATTTCACCGAGGACCATGCACCCACAGACCCTTTTGCACCCACGCTGAGGTGACAATTCCCTCCCCAGTTATCCCCAGGGATGTGGAGCAGACAGCCACATCCCTCATACCCTGGTGGCAGCCTGGACGGCGGCGGTGGCCGCGATGTTGAGTCCCCTCTTGCCAAAATGCACCATGGTGTGGTAGCTGCGCTCCTTGGCCTGGCTGAGGTAGGTGTCAATCTCCTGCAGAGACAACCAGGGGGCTGCTGGAGCCTCCAGAACCCCCCAACCCAAGCTTTGGGGGGACCCCGAGCCATCCCAGTCCCTACCTTCCCTTGCGGGACAGCGTGGGGTGGACGAATTTGAGGTAGAGCAGCCGGGCACCCCGGGTGTAGGGGGACAGCAGCCAGATGACAAAAGCCATCTTAACCTCATAGTAGAAAGGAAACCTGCAGGAGAGGGGGAGAAGGTGAGGTTTTTTTGGGGGGAGAGTCCAAGGGTACCTCCTGCTTCCTTGCAAGGTGCCTCTCATTCTAGCATCCACATTCATGGAGTTGGGACATGTCCCTATGGAGCAGGGACACGTCCCCAAGAGCTTGGAACACATCTTATGGACCAGGGACACATCCCCAAGAGCCAGGGACATGTCCCTATGGAGCAGGGACCACGTCCCAAGAGCTTGGAAGACATCTCATGGACCAGGGACATATCCCCAAGAGCCAGGGACGTGTTCCTGTGGAGCAGGGACACATTCCCAAGAGGTTGGAACACGTCTCATGGACCAGGGACACATCCCCAAGAGCCAGGGACGTGTTCCTGTGGAGCAGGGACACGTCCCCAAGAGCTTGGAACACATCTTATGGACAAGGGACACATCCCCAAGAGCCAGGGACATGTCCTGTGGAGCAGGGACACGTCCCAAGAGCTTGGAACACATCTTATGGACCAGGGACACATCCCCAGGAGCCAGGGACATGTTCCTGTGGAGCAGGGACACATCCCCAAGAGGTTGGAACACGTCTCATGGACCAGGGACACATCCCCAAGAGCCAGGGACGTGTTCCTGTGGAGCAGGGACACGTCCCCAAGAGCTTGGAACACATCTTATGGACCAGGGACACATCCCCAAGAGCCAGGGACATGTCCCTGTGGAGCAGGGACACGTCCCCAAGAGCTTGGAACACATCTTATGGACCAGGGACACATCCCCAGGAGCCAGGGACATGTTCCTGTGGAGCAGGGACACATCCCCAAGAGGTTGGAACACGTCTCACGGACCAGGGACAAGTTAGGACACATCCCCAAGGAGCATCCCAACATCCCCTGGGACAGGGACATGTCCCAGAGGTGACCCCCACACCAGGGGTGGTCAAGGAGAGATTTCAGGTGAGAAATGGAGCTGGGCAGTGTCACCAGGCTCCAACCTTAGGGACAACAGGAGCCAGGATGTGTGCTGGGGACATGGGGGTCATGAGGAGCTTTGGGGACACAGTGAGAACCTGGTGTCCAGCCCTGTCCCTCATCCTGTTCCCTCTCCAGGTTGGGAACACTCATTGGCACTTCAGGAGGTGCCACAGCACCCATCACCCACCCTGTGTCCCCAACACCCACCCCATGTCCCCATCACCCACCCTGTCCCCACCACCCTGTCCCCATCACCCACCCTGTCCCAACACCACCCCATCCCCACCACCCTGTCCCCATCACCCTGTCCCCACCACCACCCCACGTCCCCATCACCCACCCTATGTCCTCATCACCCTGTCCCCACCCACCCACCCCATGTCCCTATCACCCACCCTATGTCCCCATCACCTGTCCTCATCACCCACCCCGTGTCCCCAACACCCACCCCGTCCCCACACCCACCCCGTGTCTCTGTGAACACCTGGGGCTGCCCCGATCCGGGTGCCCCTGCAGGCAGCTCCCTCCTCACCTCCCCCACAGCACAGAGACCCCCCCAGCCCCCTCCCAGCCCTCACCAGGAGATGAGCAGATCAGTGAAGGTCTCGATGGCCATGAAGAGGGCAAAGACAATCCAGTACATCATCCACCGGACCTGGGCGGGGGGGGGAACCAGGAGGGTTGGGACCCAGGGAGCAGGCAGCCCAGGACCCCAACTCATTTATTTATTCCCTGAGAGTTTTGTGGGTGGTTTTTTTTGGTTGTTTTTTCCCTTCCCGGAGCTTTACTCACATATTCCCGGATGTTTTGGTCTTCACAGCCTTGTAGGAAGCGTAGGCAGGATAGAGCATCCCGAAGAGCAGCCTGGAAGGGAGTGAGGGGGTGAGGCAGGGGGCCACCCCGCATAAAGCAGCAGCAGCAGGGACCAGCAGAGCCGCCTGCTCCAGCCCCTCAGCCTCCCCTTCAGCCCCTCCAGCACCATCCTGGCTCCGAAGCCACCAGGAGAAGGGACAACATCATCCCGGGGACACCCAGCCATGGCGCTCCCAAAACTTATCCCTCGGGACCGGCCCGACCTGTCCGGGGAGGGAAGGGGAGAGGGGGCGGAGGGGGGTGCAGGGCGCAGGCTCCGCTCCCAAGGGAGAGGATGAGCCCTGCCCGGGACATATGTCGCTTCCTGATGTCCCCACAGCGAGGTGGCACCCCCAACACCAGGCTGGGACATGTCCCCAGAACCAGGGACATGTCCCCAAGAACCAGGGACATGTCGCCAAGAGGTGGGACACATCCCCCGGACCACGGACACGTCCCCAAGGACCACCCCAAGCAGCCCGGGACAGGGGACGTGTCCCCAGGGTTGTCCCCTGCACCAGGGGTGACCATGGTGCGCTCCCCCCCCCTCCATGAGCACACTTGGCCACCAGCCCCCCAGCCCGGCTGGCCACAACGAGGGAACCAAGGGGGGAGCGGGTTCGGGGGGTGGGGAGCAAAGCCCCCCCAAACCCCATTGGCCCGCCCACACCCCTGAGCCGGGGGGTGGCAGCAGCCCCGGGACCCATTTTGGGGGGTGTGGGGGGAAAGGGGCGGGGGTATTTCGTTGCCCCCTATACAAGCGCATCCCGGCTCGCCCACCAGCAGCCTCCCCCAAATTCCTGCACCCCAGGACCCCCCCACTGAGACACCGGCACAGAGACCCCCGAGGGGGGCTGCCCCTTAACCAGGGACCCCCGAGGGGGGGGACGGGGCGGGGACCGTTAAACATGGAGCCTGGGAGAGGGGGGGGGTTGGCCTTTGGAGGAGGGGGCTGCAGGTTGGGGGGGGGCTGCGGGGGTTGGAGCCTCCACCAGGGATCCCGGGGACCTCCGCAGCCCCCGGGACTTCCGGGACCCCCCGGTCCGCACTCACTCGATCAGTCGGCAGAGCACCCGGGACACCATGGTGGGATGGGTCCGAAGGGCCGGCAGCCTTGGACCGGCGGTTCCGAGTTGTGTTCCCCAGGACCCCCCGTCCCACCGGGACCCCCCAAGTGGACGGAACCGAAGGGAAAAGCTTGAATGGGGGAGCCCGAGTTCTGCGCATGCGCGGAACGGACCCCACCAACCCGTTTAAACGGGCAACGGCTCTTAAAAGGGCAACGACGGCTCCCCCGAGGGACCCACTTCGCGAGTGGGTGGGTGAGGGGGTCGGGGTTTTAGCGCCCTCCGCACCAAAACAGTTGGGTTTATATTTTTTTAATTTATATATTAATTTTATATATTTAATTTATTATTTAATATATTTAATTTAAATTTGTATTTTATTTTTATTTTTTTCTATTTATTAATTTTATATTTTGTTATTTTTAACTATTAATTTTGTATTTATATACCTAATTATTTACTTCTTATCTGTTAGAAGACAACGCTTCGGGAGAGACCTTATTACAATGCTCCGGTACCTAAAAGGCTGCAGAGCAGACGGGAACTCCCCGATCCCAAGGAGTCCCGGGACAGCAGAGGGGCAGCGGCACGGGGAGCTCCGGGGGAGAGTCCGGTTGGACACGAGAGGAAACGATTCCCCGGTGAGGACAGTCAGGGCTTGGAACGGTAATTCTGGTTTATATTTATATTTTTATGGTTTATATTTTTTATATTTTGTATTTTTATATTTTATATTTCTTATATTTTTATATTCATATTTTTATATTTTATTTTTATATTTCTATTTTATATTTTATATTTCTTATATTTTATATTCATATTTTTGTATTTTTATTTTTATTTTTATTTTTATATTTTTATTTTTTATATTTTTATATTATTTGTATATTTATATTTCTATATTATATTTCTATATTTAAATTGTTATATTTTTATTTTTATTATTATATTTTATAATTTACATTTAACATTTTAGATTTTAGATTTTAAATTTACATTTATATTCTATATCTTATATTTTTACATTTTGTAGTCTATATTTATATTATTATATTTTTAATTTAATCTTATATCTTTTTATATTTTTAATTTTTTATAATATTATATTTTTAATTTTTATCTTTTTATATTTTTAATTTTTTATATTTTTTATATTTTATATTTTATAGATTACTTTTCATACTTTATATTTTTATATTTCTATTTTATATTTTTATATTTATATTTTATATTCATACTTATTTTATATTTTATATTTTTATATTTTAATTTTATTTTTCATATTTTTAATTTTTAAATTTTATATATTATATTTTTATGTTTATGTTTTATGCTTTTCTGTTTTTTTTTTTTATATTTTTATGTTTTTAAATTTTTCTATTTTATTTTTTATTTTTATTCTTATATTTTTATTTGTATATTTTTATTTTATATTTTATATTTTTATGGTTTTATGTTTTTATATACTTATATTTTATATTATTTTATATTTTTATTTTTACATTTTTATTTTTTACATTTTATATTTTATATTTATTTTATATTTTCTATTTTTATATTTTATTTTTATTTTTATATTTATATTTATTTTATTTTTATTTTTATTTTATTTTTATATTTCCATTTCCATTCAGCAGGTTCAGGAGTTCCAGCCCCCTGCCCGATGCCAGAGGTTCCAGTTGGGTTTCCAGGCGGTCTTTTCCGATGCTCGGGGGGGTCCCGGGGTTATTCCCCGCGCCCCGCGGTACTTTGGGGTGCGGGGGGAGCTGAGGGTGGGAGTTCCGCAGGCTCCGCCCGGTGTGCCGGCACCGACCGGACCTGTTGGTTCTGCTGCGAAACCCGCACCGGGTGTGAACCGAACCCGCTCGGACCCGCAGCCGAACCGGAGCCAGGGCCCCGCGGAGCACTCGGGGGGGGGAAAAACCCAAACTGCTTCCCCCCCCCCCCCCATTCCCCGAGCAGAGGGGGCTCAGGGTCCTTCCTGGGGTGCTCGGTACCCCAGGACACCCCAAACCCCCACCCAAAGCCTGGAATTCTCGGGGTGCCCCCCCCAACCCCCCCGGCTTTAAAACCTCCCCTTGGCTGGCAGGGAAACTGAGGCAGGGAAGTGGAGCCCAGCTGTGGGGGGGGTCCAGCAGTGGGGGGGGTCCAGCTGTGGGTGAGATCTAGCTGTGGGGGGGTCCAGCTGTGAGGGGGGGATCCAGCTGTGGGGGAGTGGGATCCAGCTGTGGGGAGGGTGGGATCCAGCTGTGGGGAGGTATCCAGCTGTGGGGTGGGTCCAGCTGTGTGTGGGGGGGTGTCCAGCTGTGGGGTGGGATGCAGCTGTGTGGAGGGTTCCAGCTGTGGGGAGGGGGGCGTCCAGCTGTGGGGTGGGATCCAGCTGTGGGGTGGGATCCAGCTGTGGGGGGTCCAACTGTAGGGGGATCCAGCTGTGGGTAGGTGGGTCCAGCTGTGTGTGGGGCGTCCAGCTGTGGTGGGATCTAGCTTGGGGTAGGATGCAGCTGTGTGGAGGTTCCAGCTGCGTGTGTGGGGGCGTCCAGCTATGGGGTGGGGTCCAGCTGTGGAGGGTTCCAGCTGTGTGTGTGTGTGTGGGGGGTCCAGCTGTGGAGGAGACACAGCTGTGGGGGGAGTGGGATCCAGATGTTGGGTGGGATCTAAGATGTGGGGGGGTCCAGCTGTTGGGTGGGGGGGGGGGGGGGTCAGCTGTGGGGGAGGTCCAGCTGTGGGGTGGGATCCAGCTGTGGGGTGATCCAGCTGTGGGGGTGTCCAGCTGTGGTGGGATCCAAGCTGTGGGGTGGGATCCAGCTGTGGGGTGGGATCTAGCTGTGGATGGGGGTCCAGCTGTTGGGGGGGGTCCAGCTGTGGGTCCCTCATCCCCCAAAAGAGAGGGATCAGCTCAGCCCCCCCCAGGTCCCCACCCCCATCTGTTGCCCCGGGTTCCCCGTTCCCTGGGAGCTGATGTTTTAATTAATTTGGGAGCTGATGTAATTGAGGGTTTTCCACATCCATATTTACATCCCTGGGGGCAGGGAGAGGAACAGGTTCTGCAGGCTGGGATTCCTTCCCTGGGGACACAGCTCCTGCACCCCAAAAAAGCCACGGGACAAAAATAAAATAAAATAAAAAATTTAAAAATAATTAAAAAAATTAAAATTAAAATAAAAGCAGGAAGACCTAAAATAGGGGGATCCCCCCCTCATTCCTAGCCTGGGTGGGGGCTGCTGCCAGGACAGGGGTGCTGGGTGGGGGGCACAGGGTGAGGTGAGGGGGTGTCCCAGTGTTTATTGTGGGGGGCAAAAACCTGGGGTCCTGCAGGGAGGAGGGGATGGGGAGAAGCCTGAAGAAATGCAAAAGGTTTGGTTTATTTTGGTTTATTTTATTTTATTTATTTTATTTTATTTTATTTATTTATTCTATTTTACTTTATTTTATTTTACTTTATTTACTTTATTTACTTTATTTATTTTGTTTTATTTTATTTACTTTATTTTACTTTATTTATTCTATTTTACTTTATTTTTTATTTTACTTTATTTTATTTTGTTTTATTTTACTTTATTTTATTTTACTTTATTTACTTTATTTTACTTGTTTATTTTATTTACTTTATTTTACTTTATTTTATTCTATTTACTTTATTTTATTTTTTATTTTTATTTTATTTTTATTTATGTATTTTATTTTATTTTACTTTATTTTATTTTATTTTATTTTACTTTATTTTACTTTATTTTACTTTATTTTACTTTATTTTATTTATTTATTTTATTTTATTTACTGTATTTTATTTTACTTTATTTTGTTTTATGTTATTTACTTTATTTTACTTTATTTTATTCTGTTTTACTTTATTTTATTTTACTGTATTATTTTATTTTATTTTACTTTACTTTATTTTACTTTATTTTCTTTTCCTCACCTAACCCTAAACACCCACCCACAGCTTTCTAGAAACCCTGGGCCATATTTCCATCATCCACCCAGGGAGCAAAACAGAACCTTTTTTTGCCTCCACTTTGTGACAGCCTCACAGAACTGAAGCAAAACCAATACTGAAACAAGAGACACTGAGATTCTGTGCTGATTTCCACACTGTCCAGGCACAAAGACTGAGGAGGAAAAAGAAAAAAACCTTTAAATACCCCCCAAAAAAAAAACTTGAGTTAATAGGAGATGCTTTCTTGTTCCAGATTACAAAACCAGATATAAACCAGATTATAAACCAGATTTAAAACCAGATTACACACTCCCTGTGTCAGCCTCTTAGCCTGTCAGGGTTTAACAACAACCCCATGGGGAGCTCCAGGCTGGGCACAGAGTGGCAGAAAGGGAGCTGGGAGTCTGGATTGCCAGGAAGCTGAAGAGGAGGCAGCAGTGTGCCCAGGTGGCAAGAAGGCCAATGGCATCCTGGGCTGGCTCAGGAAGAGCGTGGCCAGCAGGTCCAGGAAGGGATTCTGCCCCTGTGCTCAGCTCTGGGGAGGCACAGCTTGAGTCCTGTGTCCAGTTCTGGGCCCCTCAGCTCAGGAAGTTCAGGAAGGAGCTTGGAGGTGCTGGAGCAGGTGCAGAGAAGAGCAAGGAGGCTGTGAAGGGATCCAGCAGAATTGCTTGTGAGGAAGGGCTGAGGGAGCTGGGGGTGTTGAGGCTGGAGAAGAGGAGGCTCAGGGGAGACCTCATCACTCTCTGCAACTCCCTGAAAGGAGGTTGGAGCCAGGTTCAACATTCCAAGTGCCAGGTCCTGAATTTTGGCCACAGCAACCCCATGGGGAGCTCCAGAGTGGCAGAAAGGGACCTGGGAGTTTGGGGTGACAGGAAGGTGACCATGAGCCAGCAGTGTGGCCAAGAATCCCAAGGGCATCCTGGATGAGGAAGAGTGTGGCCAAGAGGTCCAGGGAGGGGATTCTGCCCCTGGTGAGGAGGCCACAGCTTGAGTCCTGTGTCCAGTTCTGGGCCCCTCAGTTTAAGAAGGATGTAGAGGTCCTGGAACAGGTCCAAAGGAGGGCAACCAGGCTGGTGAAGGGACTGGAGCACAGGCCCTATGAGGAGAGGCTGAGAGAGCTGGGGCTGTTCAGCCTGGAGAAGAGGAGGCTCAGGGGAGACCTCATTGCTGTCTACAACTCCCTGAAAGGAGGCTGTAGCGAGGTGGGAACTGGACTCTTTTCACAGACGACCTTCAACAAGACAAGAGGACACAGTCTTAAGTTGTGCCAGGGGAGGTTTAGGTTAGATATTAGAAAGAATTTCTTCACGGAGAGGGTGATCAGGCTATGGAATGGACTGCCCGGTGAGGTGGTGGATTCTCCGTCCCTGGAGACATTTAAAAACAGACTGGATGTGGCACTCAGTGCCATGGTCTAGCAACTGCTCCGGTGGGTCAAGGGTTGGACTAGATGATCTCTGAGGTCCCTTCCAACCCGGCTAATTCTATGATTCTATGATTCTAACACTGTCCCAGCCATTAAACCAAGTGACAGACGCTCTCTATTCATCTCTCTCTGCTCCTTGATAAAGAAAGGAGAGAGAATAAGGGAGAGAGACTGATGGGTTGGGAACTAAACTGCACAACTTTAATGAAACAGGAATGAGAAATAGGAGAAATTACTAAATCTATACAAATACACAGGAAAATGGATCCCATGTTCCTCCCCCCTTGCCCCCAGTAACTCTCACGTCACCCCCGAGGCTGCAGGGCAGCTCTGGGAAAGTCCAGGCTGGAATCCTGGAGTCGGCAGCAGTTGGGAACTGGAGGCAGGAACACACAGCTATGGGCTGGGATGGATCAGGAGCACAGGCAGAGGAAGGGATGGAATCCTCCCAGGATGCCAGGTGAAGGAAGGGAAGCAGGAAATCAGGAAATCTGGAAATCCAGAAATCTAGAAGTCTGGCTTGACCCTCGTGATGCCTCAAATTTATACTGAGTGTGACGTGTATGGGATGGAATCCTCTGGTTTGGTCAGTTCTGGCATCTCTCTTGTCTGTTCCTCCCAAAGCAGGGCTCAGGTGGGACCTCTTTATCCTCCTGGAGGGTAAATGTTTCCCTCAGAGCTGAGCAGTGTCCTTGGCTCTGCACACCAGTCTCTAGCAGTAACTCTAAACATCAAGTGTTATCAGTCCTAGAGCACACACCTGTCTGAGGAACTTGCTGTTCATTTCAGCAAGTGCAACTACTTACAAGAGACTGAGCTAAAGCAAAAGTACAAGACAGAAAATCACCTTTATCCTGGCCCAAACCAGGACATAGCCATAAAGGGGATGAATTTTTGGTAATTTCTTTTTCCTCCTGGAAACAGTGGAAGGAGGGGAAAAAACCCCCAATTTTAGTGCCATTTTGCAGTTCCTGAGGGGAGGTCACTGCCCTTGTGCCCTGCCCCTGAGAGAGATGGGCACAGCCCGGCACAGCCCCTGCTCCACCTGCAGGCAGAAGGTGCTGGGGGAAGAGCCCCCCTGGAGCCAAAACTCAAGGAGGTGGTGACACAGCCTCAGCAGCAAGGACACAGTGGTTATGACCAGGCCAGGTATTATTATTATTATTATTATTATTATTATTATTATTATTATTATTATTATTATTATTATATTCTTATTCCCAACAGAAGGTGCTGGGAGAAGAAGCCCCCCCCCTGGGATCCATCACTCAAGGAGGTGGTGGCACAGCCTCAAGCAAAGACACAGTGTCCAGTCCAGGTTTGGTTTTACTATTATTATTATTATTATTATTATTATTATTATTATTATTGTTGTTGTTGTTGTTGTTGTTGTTGTTATTATTATTATTTTATTATTCTTATTCCCAACAGAAGGTGCTGGGGGAAGAAGCCCCCCCTGGGATCCATCACACAAGGAGGTGGTGGCACAGCCCCAACAACAAGGACACAGTGGTTATGTCCAGTCCAGGTTTGGGTTTTTATTATTATTATTATTATTATTATTATTATTATTATTATATTATCCTTATTCCCAACAGAAGGTGCTGGGGGAAGAAGCCCCCCCTGGGATCCATCACTCAAGGAGGTTGTGGCATAGCCTCAACAACAAGGACACAGTGGTTATGTCCAGTCCAGGTTTGGGTTTATTTTATTATTATTAATAATAATAATAATAATAATAGTAGTCTTAATATTAATATCAATATTAATATTATTATTCCCAATAGAAGTTGCTGGGAGAAGAAGACCCCCCAGGATCCATCACTCAAGGAGGTGGTGGCACAGCCTCAACGACAAGGACACAGTGGTTATGTCCAGTCCAGGTTTGGTTTTTTTATTATTATTAGTATTAGTATTAGTATTAGTATCAGTATTATTATTACTATTATTATTATTTTGTTATTCCCAACAGAAGGTGCTGGGGGAAGAGCACTCCCCTGGGATCCACAACTCAAGGAGGTGGTGGCACAGCCCCAACAACAAGGACACAGTGGTTATGTCCAGTCTAGGTTTGGGGTTTTATTATTATTATTATTATTATTATTATTATTATTATTATTATTATTATTATTATTACTACTACTACTATTACTATTATTACTATTACTATTATTACTTTATTATTATTATTCCCAACAGAAGTTGCTGGAGGAAGAAGCCTCCCCTGGGATCCAGAACTCAAGGAGGTTGTGGCACAGCCTCAGCAACAAGGACACAGTGGTTATGTCCAGTCCAGGTTTGGTTTTATTTTATTATTATTAGTATTAGTATTAATATTAATAATTAATATTATTATTCCCAATAGAAGTTGCTGGGAGAAGAAGCCCCCTCCAGGATCCATCACTCAAGGAGGTGGTGGCACAGCCTCAACGACAAGGACACAGTGGTTATGTCCAGTCCAGGTTTGGGGGTTGTTGTTGTTATTATTATTATTATTTTATTATTCTTATTCCCAACAGAAGGTGCTGGGGGAAGAAGCCCCCCCTGGGATCCATCACTCAAGGAGGTGGTGGCACAGCCCCAACAACAAGGACACAGTGGTTATGTCCAGTCCAGGTTTGGTTTTATTATTATTATTATTATTATTATTACTACTATTACTATTATTACTATTACTATTATTATTTTATTATTCTTATTCCCAACAGAAGTTGCTGGGAGAAGAAGCCCCCCCTGGGATCCACAACTCAAGGAGGTTGTGGCACATCCTCAACAACAAGGACACAGTGGTTATGTCCAGTCCTGGTTTGGTTTATTATTATTATTATTATTATTATTATTATTATTATTATTATTATTATTATTATTATTATTATTATTATTATTATTATTCCCGAGGACCACAGCACTCCCAGCAAGCTGGGGGCAGGGCAGGTGTCTGTGTGGTTGGTACCTCCTCTCCCATGGAGTCAGTGGGTGCAGCTCTGTCCATCTCCTGCTGCTTTGGGGCATCTCTGGGAGGGTTCAGTACCTCCTGGGCTTGTTGCTGACTGAAGGAGCGAGGGTGGTGCTGAGTTCCTGCTTCCTGGGCTGGTCTTGGGGTGGATCTGCTGCCTGTGCTCAAGTTTGTACCCAAGAGCATCCACCCAGGAGCAGGTTGTGTTGTTGATTTACAGCACCTGAGACTGACACGTGGGCTGCAATCCAAACTGCTTTTTATTTTTATTTTTTTTTTATTTGTTTCCCCACAAAACTGGAAAACAAGGTTTAAAATAAATGCTTTGAAGTTGTCCTGGTCAGATTTAAACTCCAAGCACCTCAGTGACCAGCGTTGCAAAGTGAATAAATAACCTGACACTGGGGGTCTGTAGAGGAAAAATAAATTAGAGCTGCTCCACTGGCAGGGAGAGGGGAATAAACCTGGAGGTGCAGTTCTACGTTTGCCATTTCAGGGGAAGGAAGGGAATAAAATTAAAGGTTAAAATTGGAGGTTAAAATTAGAGGTTAAGTTCTCCATTGGCCACACTGAGCACACGTTGGTTTTCTGAGTCCAGTGTTCAGGATTTCTGATACCTAACTAGGTATCTGATTAAGCCAAGGCCTTTACTAGTACACTCTACTAGTTAATTAAACTTATTCACTTGAACTAATTGGGTTGCAGGTGCTGGGCTGGCTCTGCACAGACTCAGTGCAGCCAGTGTAGGATTTAACCTCAGTTTTTTAAGTCCTGCATCCATACAATAAACATGTATGGACCCCTGCAGCGTCTCAACTAATTAGTTCAAATGAATAAAAGTTAAAAACATTAATTAATAAATAATCTGGAGTCTGTTAGTGAGGTCACTGCATGTGCTCAGTGTGGCCAGCGTGGGACTTAACCTCAAACTCTTCCATCCTGCATCCGCACAACGAGCACGTGCTGGCCCCTAACTAATTAATTCCAAGGAACAGAGCGACGTTAATTAGTGGTGCTGACTAGGAGAAGGTCCTGGCTGTGCCTGACTCACCCCAGGACAAGATCCCCTGCAGGGAGCATTGGTGACCCCAGTGTCTGTGCTGTCAGCAGCTCCGAGCCACCGGCCCTGCCAGGCGCTCCCGCAGGTGGTTGGCGAAGTCAACTTGTGTCTGGGAGAGGACCTGGTTGATGATGCTCTTTGGCAGCCAGCCCTGGGGAGAGGAACAGAGGTGGCCTGTGAGTGGAACTTGCCTGGAACACAGCTCCTGTGAAGCTCTCTGCCTGCAGACCTCACCTTCAGGTCGATGCTGAGCAGCCAGGTGAGCTTGGTCTGAGCGGGGCTGCCGGCCAGAGGGCGCAGGACCATGCAGGTGGGACCATTCTCAGCTCTGGGAGAGAGAGGAGAAGGACACGTGCTAGAGAGCAACATTTGAGCTTCAAAAATCATAGAATCCTAGAAGTGGCTGGGTTGGAAGGGAGCTCAGAGCTCATCAAGTCCAACCCTTGATCCACTCCCCCCGTGGTTCCCAGCCCATGGCACTCAGTGCCACATCCAGGCTCTTTGGAAAGATCTCCAGACACGGAGAATCCACTCCTTCCCTGGGCAGCCCATTCCAATGCCTGATCACCCTCTCCAGAAAGAAATTCTTTCTCATCTCCAACCTAAACCTCCCCTGGCACAACTTGAGACCCTGCCCTCTTGTCTTGCTGAGAGTTGCCTGGGAAAAGAGCCCAACCCCCCCTGGCTCCAACCTCCTTTCAGGGAGTTGCAGAGAGTGATGAGGTCTCCCCTGAGCCTCCTCTTCTCCAGCCTCAACACCCCCAGCTCCCTCAGCCCTTCCTCACAGCAATTCTGCTGGATCCCTTCACAGCCTCCTTGCTCTTCTCTGCACCTGCTCCAGCACCTCAAGCTCCTTCCTGAACTTCCTGAGGGGCCCAGAACTGGACACAGGACTTGAGGTGAAATTCCTGAGCCATTAACCAAACCCCAGAGCTCAGAAATTAAAGCCATGCTCAAAAAACTGCACGTCCAGAATCACAGAAGTGTCAGGGTTGGAAGGGACCTTTAAGCTCACCCAGTTCCACCCCCCTGCCATGGGCAGGGACACCTCCCACCAGCTCAGGATGCTCAGAGCCCTGTCCCTTCAAAACTTCCAGGGATGGATGGGGCTTCCAACCTCTCTCTGGGCAACCTGTGCCAAGGTCTCAGCACCCTCATGGGGAAGAACTTCCTAACATCCAATCTCCATCTCCCCTCCTCTAGTTTGAATCCATTCCCCCATGTCCTACCCCTGCCTGACAGCCTAAAAAGTCCCTCCCCACCTTTCTTGTAGGCAAAGGGCTTCCTTAGCAGTCAATCCAATCCTCATCACTCAGAGCTCAAAAATCACAGCCATGCTCAAACAAAAACTGTGAATTCAGGGCTTTCCCAGCAGCTACCTGAGGCAAACCTAAGCAGAGCCCATCCTAAAAGCTTGCTTGGGAATCCAAGTCCTTCCAGGCCTTGGAAGTGCATGCAGAAAGTGTTTTACCTTATAAACCCTTCCTGCTCAGGCATTGCTCCATACTTCGTGGCCATGCCAGCCAGGACACAGGTGGATCCACGTCTCTTGGAGCAGCGGACGCTCACAAAGTCCCGGGGTCCAACGATGTTCCCAGGGGTAGCAGCAGCTTTCTCGTGGGTGATCACTGTGTCCTTTCCAATCTTCTGGAGGATCTGGGCAGTTCAGAATTAAAAAGGTTAATTTGGAGCACTTAACTGCAAACACAGCTAAAAAAAAAACAAAACCAAAGGTTCCAATACATGCTCCTAGTGTTTAGAGGGACTAAACTGCAAATATCTGCTTCACCCCACAATGCAGAGCATCAGTTTGCAGCTCCTGGGTAGGGGAAGGTTTTTCTCTTATTCCAGACAAGCTGAGGCACAGCAAAATGTTCATCCCTGCACACTGGGCACTGCACTATTTCTCCTCCAGTACCAGCACAAATTGAACAACAGACCTGGCCAGCTACTTCGCAGCATTTATTATTGCCAGGAAGCTGAAGAGGAGCCAGCAGTGTGCCCAGGTGGCCAAGAAGGCCAAGGGTATCCTGGGCTGGCTCAGGAAGAGCGTGGCCAGCAGGTCCAGGGAAGGGATTCTGCCCCTGTGCTCAGCTCTGGGGAGGCCACAGCTTGAGTCCTGTGTCCAGTTCTGGGCCCCTCAGGAAGTTCAGGAAGGAGCTTGAGGTGCTGGAGCAGGTGCAGAGAAGAGCAAGGAGGCTGTGAAGGGATCCAGCAGAATTGCTGTGAGGAAGGGCTGAGGGAGCTGGGGGTGTTGAGGCTGGAGAAGAGGAGGCTCAGGGGAGACCTCATCACTCTCTGCAACTCCCTGAAAGGAGGTTGGAGCCAGGGGGGGTTGGGCTCTTTTCCCAGGCAACTCTCAGCAAGACAAGAGGGCAGGGTCTCAAGTTGTGCCAGGGGAGGTTTAGGTTGGAGATGAGAAAGAATTTCTTTCTGGAGAGGGTGATCAGGCATTGGAATGGGCTGCCCAGGGAAGGAGTGGATTCTCCGTGTCTGGAGATCTTTCCAAAGAGCCTGGATGTGGCACTGAGTGCCATGGGCTGGGAACCACGGGGGGAGTGGATCAAGGGTTGGACTTGATGAGCTCTGAGCTCCCTTCCAACCCAGCCACTTCTAGGATTCTATGTTTCTGAGAGAGCCAGAGGCAGACAAGCTGCTCCAGACTCAGTTCTATTGCAGAGCAAACTCTGAGTCTGCAGCAGGGAGAGGCCAGGATTAAATCTGTCTCCTCCATTCCCAAAGAACAGGTGAGGAAATCCCTGTGATGGATTCTTTGCTCCAACACCAGGTATCTGTGTGTGTGTGTGTGTCCTACCTTGACCTCTTTGACGCTGGGATTCCAGTCTCCCATCTGCTCCATCTTGTCCACCAGCTCCCCATACACCCTGTCCAGGGGCTGGTCCACCACCACCTCCAGCCGGAACACCTTCCCCACATCTGGGAGCACCTTGCTCAGCACTTTGTCCCCGTTATTCTGGAGAGGGGAAGGAAGGGCAGGGTTAACACCACGGAGCTTTACTGGAGGTCTGTGTCAGCTCGCTGCACAGCACAGCACCCACCACCACTGTCTCTGTCTTCCAGCCCTCCCGGTCCTCGAGGATGCTGAGAGATTTCTGGAGGGCTTCCTCCCCTTGCTTGATGTAGGACATTTCCATCTCACTGAAGGGCTTCTCCTCCAGCCTGGAGCCTGCAGAGGAGGAGAACAAAGCAGGAGTGGGATTAAGGACAGGGCACAACCCTAACGCACCCGAACGCCAGGAGAGCTTTACCCACATCAAACACACTTCTCCAGGGGATGGGGAAGTCAGGTCCAGCCCCACCACTGCCACCCTTAGTCCAGCAAACACAGAGGTGACCCTCGAGCAGATCTCCCCCTGAAGTCACTTACTGAGCAGGGAGCTTCTCCTGCGGACCTGGTGGATCCAGGTGCTGGGTCCGGTGCTGTGGCAGGCGAGTCTGCTCAGCTCCTGGCTGATGGCCACAGCAGCTTGTCTTCTCAGACCTGGGGAAGGAGAACGTGTCACCCACCACCTCCACGGGGTGTCAGGGGCTTCGCTGTTCTGTCTTTTTTTTCCAGTTTAACCACACAAAACTCCTTGCTTGCCTCCTTTTACCTGAGCCTGGCACCGAGGTCCCTAAAGCACAGGGATCAGCTGCCTGTCACTGTGCTGGGACAGAAGCTGCCCCCCGAAAAAAACTCCTCCAGGGAGCAGACAACAGTCAGAAAACCCCCGAGGAGCAACCCCAGGGGTGCTGGAGAAGGGTGGTGGGCAAGGGGAGCAGAACACAACCCCCAATCACCTCTAGCTACAGAAAAGGCAGAAAAGTGGGAAACGCTAAAAGAGAAAACCCAAGAAGCCCCTTGGTTGGGGAGAGCATCCCCGGGATGGGTGGGGAGGTTGTCCCTGTCCCTGTCCCCTCACCCGTCATGTTGCGGAGGTGCCGGTAGGAGATGGCAGCGCAGAGCTTGGAGGTGGCGGGCAGCATCGCGGCGGAGCCCGGGCGGTCCCTGCGCCAGGAGCGGTTCTGCGGAGCTCCGCGGGGAGCCCGCCCTTAAGTACGGGGCCTGAAGGATGCGGGTTCGTCAGCCGGGAGATAAGAACCGACAGGCGGGGAGGGGCCAAGGCCAGACCGGGCTCCGAGCGCATCTGTCGGGGCGGGGGGGTCCCTGCCAGCCCGGGGGGACACGGGCAGAGAGGGCAGGGGACCGAGGGACAGCCCCCCACCCCGCTAACAGAGGGGGGCTGCGGGTGATCCATGTGCCAGGGAACGAACCCGGCACAGAGGGACCCGGGGTCCACGGCACGGAGGAGTTGGGGGTAATGATGGGCAACAACCAGTTCTGGTATGGGAGAGGGGGGGGCGGCAAATAACCAGTTCTGGTATGGGAGAGGAGTGGGCAGCAGATAACCAGTTCTGATAAGGGATACTGACAGGTAAAAATGGGTAGCAAGAGGTAACCACAGCCCCCACCATCTCCCAGCACAACCAGGCAGAATAATCCGGGGCCAGGCTCAGCCCAAACCCCCCCCCAACACCAGACAAGATCCAAAGATAAGCTCTGCCCACCCACCCTGGGAGGATCAGAGCCTGGGGCAGAGCCCTCACTCTGCTCACACAATAAACCCCCAGTGCACAACCCCTCAGGGCAGAGCAGGACTCCCCCCGCCCCCCTAAACACCCATGGGTAGCTTAATCCCACCCAGAGGGTGGGCAGGGGTGTCTGAGCCCCCCCCCTCACACAGCCATTCCTCCAGCCCATGCCATACCCTTCACACCCTGCTTTAAAGCCCCTGCACCCCCCAGGGCTGGGAGCGAGAAGCAGCCCCCCCAAACCTCCCCCAGGGGCTGATGGTGGTGGTGGGACAGAGGGGAGCCGTGATGGGACACGAGGGAGCAGTGATGGAACTTGGGGGTCAGTGGGGGGACACACATGGGAGAGCACTGGTGGGACATGGGGGAGATGTGGTGGGACATGGGGGAGCAGTGAGGACACACACACAGGGGAGCAGTGATGGGACAGGGGGGAGCAGAGATGGGACACAGGGGAGCAGTGATGGGACATGGGGGGGCAGTGGGGGGACACAGGGGAGATGTGGTGGAACATGGGGGGCAGTGATGGAACATGGGGGGGCAGTGGGGGGACACAGGGGAGATGTGGTGGAACATGGGGGAGCAGTGGTGGGAGAGGGGGGAGCAGTGGGGGGACAAATGGGACAGCAGTGGGGAGACACACGGCGGAGCAGTGGGGGGACATGGGGAAGCAGTGGGGGGACAAATGGGGGAGCACGGGGAGGACATACACGGGGGAGCAGTGATGGGACATGGTGGAGCTGTGGTGGGACAGGGAGGAGCAGTGATGGGACATGGGGGAGCAGTGGGGGGACACACATGGGGGAGCAGTGATGGGACACGGGGGAGCTGTGGGGGGACATACACAGGGGAGCAGTGATGGGACACACACGGGGGAGCAGTGATGGGACATGGGGGAGCTGTGGTGGGACAGGGGGGAGCAGTGGTGGGACAAGGAGGAGCAGTGGGGGGACATGGGGGAAATGTGGTGGGACATGGAGGAGCTGTGGGGGGACGGGGGGGAGCAGTGGGGGGACACACATGGGGGAGCAGTGATGGGACACGGGGGAGCTGTGGTGGGACATGGGGGAGCTGTGGTGGGACATGGGGGAGCTGTGGGGGGACATGGGGGAGCAGTGATAAGGCTCAAGGATGAAATGACATTTCTGGGATGAGTTACGGCCCCGCTCCCAGGAGCCCGTGAATCACCAGCTGCTTCCTTTGACGTCAGCCCCGCTCCTCCTGCAGGGAACATGACCTTCCTCCCTGTTGTTGCAACAACTTGGCCAAGGGAGAGGTCAGCTCCACCAGCAGCTCAGCCCTGGGGAGCCCCTCACCTCCCCCCCGAGACCCCCGAGAGACCATTTGGGTTTTTCTCACCATCCAGGGATGGTTCTGCTGCTCCTGGGGGGGCTTTTCCGAGGCTGGGGCTGCTTCTCTCCATCACACCAAGAGGAAACTTCCCGGAGACACCTGGAATTCCCACTCCAGAGGAGACATCTCCAGCTCGTGGGCCAGCAGACGGAGGTGCTGGTGGGACCATGGGGCACCCGGCAGCTCTGCCATCTCCTTCCTGAACCTTTGCTGGGAAATTTCAGCTGGGCAACGGGTGCTGCAGCTCCCTCCCCATGTGATTCCCGGGACCCCAGGGATGGGCTTCATCAACACCTGCACCTGGGGGGAGAATATGAAATTCCAGATTTCCTGGAGCTCCCAACACCAAGCAACAAATCCGTGGTACCTGGGGAGACCCCCTCAGCATGGGGGTCCCCACAGCCCCCCTGCCCGGGGAACAGAGCAGCCAGAGCCCCGGCTGGGATCCAGGCTGGGATCCAGGCAGTTGTTATCCCAGAGGGAGCAGCTGGTGCTGGGCACAAGGTCTCAGCACAAGGACATTGGTGAGAAGAAGCAAAACAGCCCCAGGGCAGAGCTGGGGGATGGGGGACTGAGCCCCTCTGTGCCCCTCAGAGGGGACATAGGGACAGTCACACCCTGCAGGATGCTGCACCAAAAAAGCCCCCAGGACCCTCAGGAGGGTTTGATTAATTGGGGACCCCCCACCCTGAACCCTCACCAGCTCCTGATGTGACCTCAGCATCTCCTCAGGGGGTCCCTCGGGGTCCCTCGCTGTCACCAGGGATGTGCCCATGGAGCTGGAGGAGAGGGGACAGCAGCTCTGGGATGGGAGCAGCAGACGGTTGGCCCCAGGGGTGGGTCTGGGGTCTCAGCACTTACCTCAGGCAGAGGGCAGGAGGGGACACAGCAGATCCGGACAGTGGAGCCCCCCCAAGCTGGGGGTGCTGGGGGGATGTGTGGTCCCCCCTGCCAGCGAGGGGACAGCCAGGAATGCACCACATCCCCCCCCCAGGGATGGGCACCCAGCACCCTCCCACCCACATCCCATGGGGTGCAAGGGGGAGAGAATATGCTGGGGGAGGCAAAACAGGCAAAAAAATCTCCCCCTCCCCCCCCAAAACAAAACTCCCCCCACACTTCCACGTCAAGTCACCAGGCAGCTCCATTGGCAGCTTTTTAGCTTAAAAATGTACATCCAGGTGCCCGACGTACAAATACTGACAACTGTTCACAAATGTACAAAAACTGAGTCAAATGTAAACCAGAGGCATTGGAAGCAGAGATTCACAGGGGCCACCCAGCACCGGGGGGGTCTAGGGGGGGGTCCAGACACCTGCAGCACGATCCCCCCAGCCCCCTGCACACCCACCCCCCCATTGCAGCCCCTCACAAACACTGTGCCCCCCAGCACCAGCCCCCCAAAACTGCCCTGAGCTGTCCTGAGGGGCAGAGGGAACCCCCCCTACCTTTCCTCCCCCTCCCCCCATCCCACTTCAGCCATTTTGGAAAAAATTCCCTTTTCTGAGCCCAAATCACCTCGTGCTGGCTGGAGCAAGAGGGGAGAGGCTGTGTACCCCCTCGGTGGGGGGCTCTGTTGGGGTGGCCTCATCCCTCCCCCCGTGAGGACCCCGCAGTGGGATCAGGGGGGTCGGGACACCCCCACTCCAAGGCTGCTTTTGTTTCTATTTGGAGAGCAGAGATAAAGCCACAGCCCCCCCCGTGCCTGCAGAGGTCAGACACCGAGCAGTGATAAGATAATGGGTGCAAACACAGCAAAAACAGGTCCCTGCCCTGGCCCCTTCCCCTGGCAGCAGCCAGGGGGGTGTAAGGGGGTTGGTCCCACAGCAGGACCCCCTCTCCCCCCCCCCAAGAACAGGCTGAACACTCGGTGGGGCTGGGGGAAAGGGGACCAGGGAGCTGCCAGGCTCATCATCCACATCCATCTGCACCAGCATCCCCAGAGACCCTGGCCCCAGTCTGGGATAACCCTGAGAGGGCACAGGGGGGGCTGGGGGCTGCCCGACCCCCCCTCCTGGGAGGGTAGAAGGGGTCAGGAGGGATCCGGGGCAGAGTTGGCTGTGGGTGGGTGGGAGTTGACGGTGGTCGGGTGCAGGGGGTGGATGGTGGTGCCAGGGGTGCAGTCAGTTGGCTGTGAGGGACAGACAGACAGATGGTGAGCCAGGGGGGGCTTGAAGCATCCTCCCCAACCCCCCAAAAAAATCAAAAAACAAACAAAAACCACCCCAATAACCCCCACCTCTTACCTGGCGTCGGAAGAGCCTCTGCAGAAGGCTGCGCTTTGGGGGCTCGGGCAGCTGCTGCCAGTCCAGGTCTGGGGAGCGGGTTCCGCTGGGTCCAAACACGTTGAGGTCCTTGAAGCACTCGGTCTCAATCATCTGGAGGGGTTCGGGTCAGCCAGGGGTGTGCAGGGGCAGCCCCCAGGGGTTGTGCAGCAGGGCAGGACCCCCCCATACCTCGTTCTGCCAAGGGATGGAGACGCTGCCGGTGGCGAACTTGGCGTAGAAATCGTTGTCTGTCTGGTCCAGGTTGACCCCTTTCACCGTGGAGAACTGCTCAATGTCCAGAACATCCTTGCAATAAACTGCCCGGGGCTGTGGGAGGCAGAGCTGTTGGAGGTGGGGGGGGGAGATCAGGGCTCACCTCCCACCCCCCACCCCCCCATGAGTGCCCAGCCCTGCCCTGTCCTCACGTCTGGCACGAAGGAGGGGGTCATGATGCCAGCCTCCAGGCGTTTGAAGTTGATGGTTCTGAAGAAAGGGTGGCTCTTCACCTCAGCTGCCCCCTCGGCCCCACAGCCCAAACGCTGCTTGGGGTCCTTGGCCAGGAGCTGGGGAGGGGGACAAGTGGTCACAACAGTGGTGACAAAGCCATCCTGGTGCCCCCCCCCGACTCTCCTCAGGGAGACCCAGTCCCTCCTCAGCTCACCATCTGGCAGATGGCCCGAGCATCCTCACTGAACTTGTCCGAGTAGGGCTCCTGCTCCTCCTGCACCCTCTTCTCCACCTCCTCCCTCTTCACCCGTTCCTTGCGGGCACGGAAGGGCGACTGCCCCTCGATCATCTCGTACACCAGGCAGCCCAGACCCCACCAGTCAGGGCTGAAGCTGTACCGCTCGTTGTTGATCACCTCCGGGGCTGCGAGGCACCGCCCCAGACCCATCAGTGCCCGGGGGACAGGACCCTCCCCCGGGCCGGGCCAGTCCACCCGGTGCAGCCCCCATCCCCCCTGCTCACCCATGTAGCCGACGGTGCCCACACGGCCACGGATGGTCTCACCCTCGGGGATCTTGATGGCCAAGCCCAGGTCAGAGATCCTGATGTGGCCTGGGGCAGGGAGGGGGTTGAGGGCATCACCCCAGGGAAGGTGCCCCTGCACGGAGAGCAGCATCCCAGGGAAGGGCCACCTTAAATCCCTGCCCTTAAATTCCCAAAACTCAGCCAGAGCCCCCACCCAGCAGACACGGACCCATCCCCAAAGCCAGGGGCAGAGCCTGACCCGCTCCCTCCTCACCATCATCATCCAGCAGGATGTTCTCCGGCTTCAGGTCCCTGCAAGGACAGAGGGGCTCAGCAGGGAGGGGGGAGCTCATCCAGCCCCCTCTCCCTGACCCCCTCACCCCTCTCACCTGTAGACGATGCCCTCCTGGTGGAGGTGCTGGAGCCCACAGCAGATCTCGGCCGCGTAGAAGACCACGCGCTCGTCCTCGAAGCCGGGGTTGCCCATGTTGTAGATGTGGAACTTGAGGTCCCCCCCGTTCATCATGGTCAGCACCAGGCAGAGCGCATCCTTCGTCTCGTAGGCATAGGCCAGGCTCACCTGCACACCCCCCACACACATCAGCACCAGCCCCAAACCTCCCCCCCCCCAGCACCCCCTCCCCGGGACCCCCCAGCACACACCACGAAGCGGCTGTTGACCTTCTCCAGGATCTGCTTCTCATTCAGGGCCATGGCCTCCCCTTTCCGCTTCTTGATCCGCTTCTTCTCCAGCTTCTTACAGGCGTACATCTTCCCCGTGGCTCTCACCTGGCAGGCACACACCTGGAGGGGGAGGGTGAAGAGGGGAGATGGCAGTGGGGTGATCCCCCCCTCCCCAAACCCACCATTGCCCCCCTCCTCTCCCCACAACCATACCTCTCCAAAACCACCCTTGCCCAGGATCCGGTACTGCCGAAACGTGTCCTTGGTGACAGACTGCCTGGAAACACAGCCCAGGGACACATCAGACCAGCCAGACACCCCCCACCCCCCCAAAATCCCCTGGAGACCCCCTCCCAGACCCCCTCCCTCACCTCTCCAAGTACTTCCACTGCAGGAACCGATCGAAATACATGCTGTCCCGGTAGTCAGCAAAGGGCTCCCCACTCAGGTACTCATGGAGGGGCCTGGGGGGCAGAGAGGAGGGTGGGCATCCCCTGCAGCCCCCCCACCCCAGGCACCCACAAACTCCCCGATGCCCTTCCCCAGGCAGAACACTCACTGCAAGCAGCTGCTGAAGAGATCCTTGCAGGGGCCCTGCTGCAGGTCCTGCAGGAAGCGGCTGGCGTGGGGCTGGCCAAGCTCAGGCAGGAAATCTGGGGACTGCCAGGGGGAGCAGAGGGAGCATCACCCCCATGTCCCACCTCTGCATCCCACCCGCATCCCACCCCTGCATCCCACCTACATCCCACCCCTGCATCCCACCCACATCCCACCCGCATCCCACCCCTGCATCCCACCCCTGCATCCCACCCCCCAGCCCTGCTTGGCACAGGGACCACCAGGATAACCACAGAGCAGGGAAACAGCTCAGTAGCCAGTGAGGGACCCCCTGCCCCCATCCCATTCTTGTCCCACCCTGCTCTAGCCCTGGGGGGGGTGATGGGGGGTGGTAAAGCCCCCCAGGACTCACCTCCTGCTGGAGGAACTGCCGGATGATCTCCTCCCCCATCTCCTTCCTCTTCTCATCCGGGGAGAGCTCGTAGTCCCCCTAAGGTGTGTGGGGAGAGGAGGGTGCTGCAGGCAGGGGCACCAGCAGGGCTCTGCCCTCTGCCCCCCACTGAGCCCCCCCCACACCTCTGCTGAGTTATTAAAAGTTATAAAAAATGGGGAAAAGAAACATCCTGCAAGAGCTGGAGGAGCACAGGCAGGGGCAATTGTACCAGCCCATGTCCCCCCCAGGCTGTGGGGTCCCTGCATACCCTAAAGACCCCCAGGAAAGCCCCATTGTGCAGCCCTGGTTTTCCAAGGCTGGTGTTTCCCAACTGCCAGCACTGAGCTCTCCCAGTTCCAAGCTAAACCTGGCAGCAGGCACTGATGGGTTCCCAGCTGCATTTTGCTGGGATGCAGAGTCCCATCCCGTGAGAAACAGGGGTGGGGTGGTCCCTGCCTCCCCCACAGCCCACTTGGGGGTACCCGCTGCAAACCCGGCTGGGGACCCAAACCAGACACCCCCTCCCACGGCATCCCCGTCCCGGGACAAGGTCCCCATCGCACCCCCGTCTCAGCCCGGGGATCCCTCACCACGGCGTCCAGGAAGCGGATGCAGCGCAGGAGCTCCGGGCGCGTTTGGCAGAACTGCCGGAAGAGCAGGCGGCCGAGGGGCTGCCTCTGGCACAGGCTGCCGTAATCCTGCTCTGCAAAGGGAAGGGGGGGGACATGCCCTGGGACCTCCGGGACAGCCCTGGGACACGCTGCCTCTTGAGCACAGCTCCCCCTGGCCCCAGCGCGGAGCCGCTTCCCGGGGCCGCTTCCCGGTGCCCTCCCCGGGCTCACCCAAGCCCTTCCGCAGCTCCTGGCATTGGCTGATGTGGGGGAACCGCAGGATCTCCCTCCACTTCTTGCTCCTGCCTTTCCTCTTGCCGCCACCTCCTGCAGCAGGGGGAGAGGGAGAGAGAGGTCACACCAGCCCGGGATGGGGCAATGGGGAAGCAGAACCTGCCCAGCCCCGTTTCGGGGGTTCCCCCCCCCATCCCACCACCACCCATCATCCACATGTTGACCCCCAGCACTGGGGTTTTGGGCAACTCTAAAGCCCTGTAGGAAAAGACACCCTGGAAGGATCCCCTTGTCCCCAGCAACCGTGGGGATCCCTGCCTGGATATAGCTCCAGTGGGGATGGGGATGGGACCCCTCCACCCCCCAGCATCACCAAGTGGTGGGGGCAGCCGAGCCTGTGGGTGTAGCTTTCCCCCCCCAAACACCACCATGGCCTTGCACTGCTCCCTCCCCTAAACATCTGGCTTCCTAATCCCCACCTCCAAGCCACTCATCCTGCCAGCCAGGACCCCAGCCTCTGCCTCCTGAGACCCCCCTAGAGATGAGGAGGGGGCAGAGGGGTGGCCCCACACTCCTCCTGGGCAGACACTTGACTCGTGGTTATCCCTACAGGGACCCAACACCACCACAGCTCCCAGCTGGTGGCCAGCCAAGCCTGCTGGCCCGGGTGACGCCGAGGAGAGCCCACGGGACACCACGGTGCTGGAGGCCACGGTGCTGGGCTCCAGCCCGGCAGAGCTTCCTGCAGTCATCAGCTCACTTCCTCCAGCAGGAACAGCCCCACGCCAGCCAGGAGGCCACGGATCCCCCCAGCACCCTATTTACCCCAGCACCCTGCTCACCCTGGCACTGGCAGCACAGGGTCCTGAGCACTCAGAAGAGAAGCTGAAGCCCCCCAGGGTGAGCAGCAAAGGACCCATCTCTGCCTGCCCCAAGGACCACCCAACACGGGCAGCCCCGACCTCACAGGGATTCCCTCCAGGGACCCCACAGGCACCCCCCAACACTTCACTGCTCTCCTTCCAAATTTCAACTTGTTTTCCCTGATAATAAAAACATATTAATGCTCATCACCTGCACCCAAGGAAGAGCACCACCTTCCCAGGGCATCCCTGGGTGAAACTGCACCAAAACCCACCTGTGGCAGAGCCATCCCAAGACCCCCAAAGGGCAAAGGGGGGGTGGGCTCAAAGCAGGACACACTCCTCCAGCTGGAGTGTGCTCAGGAGAGCAAAACACATCTCAGTCCCTCCCCAGCACTGCCTCTCCCACCCTAGCCCAGCAACTTTCTGCTCTGTCCAGAGATGGAGATATCACTGCTGCTGGCAATGACAGCCCCGTGGCAGGCAGGAGTGGGTCTCCCCGTGTCCCTCAGTGTCCCTTGTCACCAGCCACGGTGTGGGGAGATGGCACCGATGCCCGGTGAGGCGTGGACCTGTCTGCCCCAGGAGCCATAAAGCTTTACTCACTGCTGGTTATCTCCTCCGTGCCACCACACTCCAGGGTTTGTGTCCCGGATGCTTCCGCCCTCTGGTCCCGGAGCTTTGGAAGCCCTCGGGGACACCAGAGCTCCCCTGAGAGCTCAGAGCTGGGCATGAAGGTCACCCAGGGAGTCCTGCAAGCCCCCCCTGCAGTCACCTCTAGGGGACAAAGCCCCTGACTGAGCAGCAGGAAGGGCCATGAGGGACCCCTCCCCTGAGCAGGATCCTCCTGGGGGGCAGCAGCAGCTCAGGGACCCCCAAAACCACAGAGCCCCCCAACAGCAGTGATGGCTGTGCCAGGGCTGGACCTCACTCAGCCCCCCATAACTTCCAGCACGATGCCAGCCCCTGACACCCAAGCATGAGGACCCCCAATGGGGTCTCAGCTTCCACTGGGGTGGCTCTGGTTGTCCCCACCCCACCTGGGAGGGAAGTGGCCACCTGGGAGGGACCTCGTCCCGCTCCACTTCCCGGCTCCCGGCACCTCTCCCACACGGATATTAACCCCTTGGGCACTCGTGGAGGCCGAGTCCCGCTCATTCCCCAGGCCAAAAGCCTCTTCTCCAGTCTGGATGAGGTCCCCACTCCCATGGGTGGCCATAGGGCATCCCATGGGACAGAAGGAGGGTCCAGCCCCGAGCCAGGACACCACTGGGTTGCTCCCAGTGCCAAACCTCAGCCTCCCAGCAAGGGAACCTCTCCAGCCCCCTGCACACAAACCCTTCCCTCGGAGTCCCCAGCAGCGACCTCAACGAGGGTCAAGGGAAACTTTAGAAGTGGGAGATTTAAAAAAAAACAAAACAAACCCCAAACCCACGGGATGGCCTCCAAGGTGCCCCACCTCGCCCGGTGGCTCTTGGGGCCGTTTACTTTTCGGTCACAAAGGTTCGGTGAGGAGGGTGCCGGTTTTCCAAAGGAAACCAAAAACAAACAAAGGTGCCCACACGCCCCGGGAGCCCGTGCCAAGCCCCGCTGTAGGGGGGCACAGACCCCCCCAAAGCCTCCCCCTGCCTCAAACCAGGGCACCCAGAGCCCCAGGAGCCCCCCAGCTCCCCCGGCCGGGCTGGGCTTTTCCGGGCATTCGGCTCAGGCCTGCACCGAACCCTCCCAGCACCAGGAAAGTTTTGCTCCGGAGAGTCCGGACGCGTCCTGCGGGCGGGAACGGACGGACAAACGGACAGACGGACAGAGCAGCCCTTGGCCCACCCACCCCCTGCACCCAGGGGGTCTCGACACACAAACTGCTGAGGGAAACGGCACCTACAGCACTTTTGTAGTGCCCTGCCCCGTGCCCACGGGTCGTGGGACGGAGGGACGGACGGACGGACAGACAGACAGACGTGTCCCGCAGCGCCGGGACTGCTGTCCCCTCGGGGGGCTCCGTGATGCCAACCGGGATGAGCCCACCCCGGACGGCGAGGTCCCGGGGGCGCGTGGGGTGGCCCCAACCGAGGGTTCCCAATGGGAGTGGGGTGCAGGGGGTGTTTGGGGGAGCCAGGATGCGGCGTGGGAACGGGACCGGGATGGCGACAGGGTCCACGATACCGCCCGGGACCGGGGCGGGGGGACGCGGTACCTTCGCGGGCCTTCAGCAGGACGGTGTTGGCCACGATGTTCTCCAGCTCCATGGTGCGGGGCAAGGGGGGGGCTGGCGGCGGTGCAGCCCCCCCTTCCCGCACACCATCCCCCGCTGCTGCCCCGGCCCGGCGGCGCGGGGCGGTTCGGGCACCTCCCGCCGCAACCGGCCGCCTCCGGGAGTGCGTCACCGCCGTGACGTCACGGGCCGCCCCCTTGCGTCACGGGATTATGTAAGAGGCAGCACCGAGCCCCACCAAAGGGGAGCGCCCACCCCCCTTTGGGGATCCCCCCCAGCCCCAAAGGGTTCGGGCCGTACGAGTTCCTTGCACCCCCCTCAGGATGGGGGCAGCAGCCCTGGACCCCCAGCAGTGGGGACAGCATCCTCCTCCTCCTCTTCCTCAGAACAAGACCCCAGACCCACAAGGAGGGGGGGCCCATCCCACCCAAACCAGGGGGTCCCAAAGTCCCCCTAAGCCCCCCCCCGCCCCCAGTACCAGGGGCTGCAGAGTCAGAGAACTGAAAAGGAGTTTCCTGACAGTGCAGGAGCCCCCCAGCCCCCTAAAAGCTTCTGGTTGTGTTTTTTTATTTTGTTAAAGCAAGAAATCCCATTTCCTTGTTCACACCCGTTCTACCACCGGGCTAACAAGATCCCCCACAGGCAAACACAACCAGGAAGAGGTGTTTTCTCCCCAAAAGCACAAAGCCCACCCCGTGAGACATTTTGGGGCGGGAGGGGGGGCACCCCAAACTGTTTGCTGCCCCAAAATGCTGCAGCCAGACCCCTCCCTGTGGGGCTGGGCTCATTCTGCAATGAAAAGAGCCCCTTGGGCTGAGCAAACCCACCGGTGGGGACCCTCACCCCCCAATCCCAGGCACTTCCCCAGGGGAGGGAACCGTGGAGGTTTGCCAGGAGAGCCCCCAGGGTTTGCTCTTCCCCACCTCCAACCCCTGCCCCTCTGCCACCACCCCAACACTGCCACCGAGCACCCCAAAACAGCCTCAGGCACGAAGGACTCTCCTACCTGCTGTGGCTTTCCTCCAAAGCACCCAGGACACCCTGCAGGAGCAGAGTGGCTACTGGTCACCCAAGTGTGGCCAGTAGCCTTGGGCCATCCCAGCTGTGGCTGCCCTTGATCAGAGGATGAGGGAGCTGAGCTGCAGCAGAGCAGCCACAGCTGGGCTGGGGGGGAGCCAGGTGCCCTTATTGGGGTGCAGGGGGCACCCAGGGAGGGGTCTCACCACGTCCTTAAGCTTTTTGTTGTTCTGGTGGCAGGACCAAGGGTCCCCTTTGCCCTGCTGCACAAGGGGGGTTGGTCCCAAGAGAGGTGAGGAACAGATGTGAAACACAGACAAACCCATGGTTGCTGAGATCAAGGATTTATTTACACATCAAGGAAAAACTCTCACCCGGAGTCACGAGAGAAGGAGGAGGAAAAAAAGCAAATAAACCCGAAGGACCCCGGGATTCACCTCCTGAACACAAACACTCGTGGCTCCCCAGCACTCCTGGCTGCCTCTGAGGACAGCCCAACACCTCCTCTCCTCCTTCTCCACCAGGAGGAACCAAAGGCATCGTTTGTTCACCAGTTACCTGTGCCACAGAAAACACCATCTGGAAATAAAAACCGCCTTTCCCAAGAGACCTGCCCGGGCACTGGCGGGGTCACAGAGCACCCCTGGCTCTGCCATGGAGGAAGGGTCCCAGGGGCAGCACCCCTAATACTCGTCCAGGGTGTCTGCCCGGGGCACGGAGAGGCCCCTTTCCTTCAGTGCCTGCACCTTCAGCTTCTCTGACTCCTGCTTGGCCTGCTGCTCCACACGCTGCTCCTCCAGGATCTCCTCGATGGATACCTGCTGCAGGGGGGTGTCACTCTCCTTCTCCAGGTCCTGCAAGAGAAATGGACCCTTCAGCACCACAGGGACACAGCTCTGCTCCAAGGATGCTCTGCCCCTGGGATGCTCCAGGCACAGCTCTGCCCCTGGGACAGCTCAGAGCTGGGCTGAGATCACCTCTGCTGAGCCCATCTCATCAGTCAGGGCATTTCCAGGCTGGAAGGGAAAAAAAAGCTATCAAGGATTCACACTTGTGCCTCCCCTGGGGCACTGGCACCCCCCCCCTCTCCTGTGTTTGGGCTTCAGGGACATCCCAGACCTTCTACAAGGTCCTGCTGCCCCATGGATGATGTTCCCCATCACTCCTGACAAAGTCAGTGGAGCAGAACAGTTCCTGAGGCCAGAGGCAGGGTCTGTCCCCAACTCTGGCCTCACCAGCTTGGGGACTTGGTCCTGTGAACACCTGGGCTCTCACTGGCTCACGGTGATGTAAAACAGGGGTGCTGGAGGCACCCAAAAACAGGTGGAGATGTGGGCAGGGACCCCCAGGGAAGACAGGGGACCCCCAGGGAAGACAGGGGACCCCCAGGATACCTGTTCATGGGAGGGGGCTCCTAGGGAGCAACTGGGGTGATGTGTGAGTGTGACAGCACCAGCCGACTCAGGACGGTGTCCCCTGAGGCTGGGCCAGCAGGGAGCAGCAGGCAGGGCAGAGGCAGGGCACTACTTACTATTTCCCCCAGCAGAACAACGTTCTCTCCTCTCACAACAAAGATGCCTCGTGGGATGTCCCCATACTTCTTGCCCACGTGGATGCGCTCCACGGTCTGGTGCAACACCAGGTTTGCTGCAGGGATTGAGAGAGAGAACAGCACCTTGTTGGGCTGTGATTCCTGGAGAGAAAGAGGGTCCCACCCCAGAAACCCCAGAGCAGTGATGGCACCAGCAGGTGACACTGACAGAGCCTGGACCACCCCAGGCTGATGATGGCAGAGAAGACAATGGAGCATAAATCTCCTGGGCTATATCTGCCCCAAAAGTGGGTGCCAGAGGCAAGGAGGAACAGCACCCTAAACTGGGATAGCCCAACCAAGCCCGAGGGGAACTTGCAAGAGTTTAATCCACAACACAAACACACCTGAAAAAACCCACCACCTGCCACCACAGTGCTGCCCAGAACTGATTTAATTGAAAACTCACGTTTCTAGCTGAAAAAAAAAAAACCCACAACCCACTACCAAGGGGCTGAATGAACCAGGGAACTTTCACCCAACCCAAACTCCCTCTTTATTGCTACGGCACCACTGGGGAGGGGACACTGAGAGCACCCTCCCCATGCCATGGGCACCACGGGGCTTCCCCCCCTCTCCTCCTCCTCCTCCTCCTCTTCTTCGGCAGCCCCCACAGACGGCTGCACAAGGGCACGTCCAAAGCCAGGACTCAGCCTCCCGCAGCCCCCCGGGACTCCCCGCACACCCCCGGGACCTCCCTCAGACCCCCGGGACCCCCGCACAGACGTTACCGAACTGGTCGATGCTGCGCAGGTACCCGATGAGCGTTCGGCCGTCCCGCAGCAGGACCAGGTGTTTCTCTGCGGGAGAAGGGGGTCAGCCAGGGCCATGCGTGGGCACTCACGCACCCCCAGCCCCAAAATACATCACGGGGAAACCAGGAAGGGGCCAAGCGGCACCGGCAGGGCCAAGGGGAGCGAGGACGCGGGACCGGTGCCCACGGGGGGCAGCACCCATGAGAAAAGAGGGGGTCTGAGCCCCTACAGGGAACTCGGGGTGGGGGAGGAAGGAGGCGAGCGTCCCATGGAGAACAGAACCATCGGGAACTCGGGGGTCCGACAGCCCCACGGGGGGGGGGGACACACAGAACCCACGGAGAACGGGGGCTCCAACCACCCCACGGGGCGGGGGGGACAGCAGCCACAGGGAGTGGGGATTCTGACTTCCCACGGGGGAAAGCAGCACCTACAGAGAAGAGGGGGCTCAGGGGGGAAGGGGGTCCCCAAGGGAAGGCGGGAGTCCCCAAGGGAAGGCGGGGGTCCCGTCCACCATCCGATGGGGATGGGAAGGGGGGGGGGCAGGGACTCCGCGGGACGGTGCCGGCGGGGACGCGGTGCCCCATGAGGCCTTGTCGGGGAGAGCCGGTCCGGTCGGGTCCCGTCCCGTCCCCGCACTCACTGTCGATGTCCTGGATGAGGCTGGCGGTACCGGGCATGTAGTTCATGGTGGTGCCGCCCGCAGCGGAAACGCCGCCATGAGCCGGGACCGCCGGGCGGGGCCCCTTTAAACCCGCGCCGCTCGTGCGCGCACGGCGGGATCCGATTGGCTGGAACCGGCTGGACCCTGGCTGCTGATTGGCTGGAAGGCGGGCGGTGGGCGGGGCGGGGCCGGGCGGCCATGCAGCCCTGCGGTCGCTGCGCTGATCCGGGCCCGGTGCGGCCCCCCGGGTCCCTCCGCCCGCCCGCGGCCCCGCAGGTAACCCCGGGGGCGGCGGGGGGGAGGCGGCGGCGGCGGCAGAAGCAGCAGATCCAGCACTTAAACCCACCCGAGGTGGCTGCAGACCGCCCGCTGCTCCATCCCTGGGCGGCCGGGCCAGGGGGCAGCAGCCACGGGTTTCGTCCCTTCGGGTCGCAGCTCCGGGTTCCGTCCCTTCGGGTCGCAGCCCCGAGTGTCTCTGCCCCAACCGGGATCGGGATCCGCATCCCACCGGGGCAACAGCGGGAGGAGGGGTGTGGCGGAGCGGGTCAGCCCCCGAAACCCCCCGGAACACCTGGACCCGAGCGGAGGGGAAAGACCCCCGAGTGCCCGGTCCGTGGGCTCATCCCGCACCCCCGAGGGTCCCGTTTATTTCTTTTGCTCAGCCCCCGTAGCTCGATTCCCCCAAGGATCGGTGTGCATTAGAAACCTGCAGCCCCCCCTTCCCCCTCCCCTCCCGTGGGCAGGGGTTTCACCCACTGGTAACGCTTTTCCTTCCCGTCCCCTTCAAGGTGACATTTCTGGGGCATGTGCTTTAATGACGAGATCCCCGGGGACATCCCGGGGCCTTCTCTGCCGGGATGAGTGGTGGGAGTGGGGCAGCGCCAGGCAGGACGAGTCCTGGTCCATGTCCTGGTCTGTGTCCCGGTCTCTGACCGACAGAACCTCCTCTTCCCGGGTGCCAGTGCAGGGATCAGGTTGCCCCCAGAAGCTGTGGCTGCTCATTCCCTGGCAGTGCTGAAGGCCCCAGGTTGGATGGGGCTTGGAGCGCCCTGGGCTGGTGGGAGGGGTCCCTGCCCATGGCGGGGGTGGCACTGGGTGAGCTTTAAGGTCCCTTCCCACCCAAACCATTCCACAAGGACCTGATGTGGCATTGCCACCACTGAGGCCACCAGCTTGGGACAGAGCAGGCAGCAGAGTGTCACCAGTCCCACTGTGCCTGCTGCCACGATTTGCTCTTCCCACATCTATTATTTGTTAGCTTTATTGCAGGAATAGCATTTTTTAGGGACCATTGCACAAATGCTGTGTAAAGGGAAAGGCTTTACCCTCTCCAAAGAGGTGTCTGCTGTCCAGACATAACTGTGGCTTGGTTTAATCCCATGGGATGATCCAGTTCTTTCATAAAAGGCATCATTCAGGTGATAGCATCTCTGCTCTGTCACACAGCTTGCAGGCAAAAAAAAAAACCCAAAACAACAACCAAACCTGCCCAAAGCTGCAGGGAGTCATCCTGAAATCCTAATGCTTAATTGTCACCTCTGTGCTTAGAGGGAAGCTCCCACTCAGTGCACATGGATTACTGTGGAGATAAATTCCCACCAGTGTTCTGGACATGCAGACCTTTGGCAGGAGAAGTTCTCAAAGCCAGCAGAGCCTGCGGCTGATCCCAGCTCCCTGCTCCTCGGGCCTCAGAACTGGTCCATCTTGTCTGCTTGCATCATTTCTGTTTGCAGACTGAAAGAGGAAATTAACTTTCCTGGAGTGTTTCCCATCCCCCTGTCAGTCCCTGGCCACCCTGGTGTGGCTGCACCTCCCCAGAGCTGCTCCCTGCCAGGAGCTCAGCAGGGTTAAGCTCAGTGTCTCCCTCCTCTCTTCCCACCCTCTGGACAAACCTATTCCCCTGCAGTGCCCTCTTTTCATCCCGTGACAGTTCCCATCCCCCTGAGCAACATCACAGCAGGAAAAAATCTAAAATCAGCATGGAGACCCCCCCATTCCAGGCTGCAGGGAGGGTCAGTCCTTTCCCTGTGCCTCTCTCCTGTTCTCCATCACTTTTCCTCCTCTCTTCCCTCTCCCCAGGCAATGGATTCTCCCTACGCAAACGGAGCCTACAGCCCCCCCTACCCCCCAGCTCCCGGCGCTGCCCCGCACTACCCCAGCCTGACACAGGCACGGGGGTACTACTGCTCGGGACCCCCACGGACCCCCTACCCTGCTGATTCCACGGCCATGTACCGACCCCCCTCACCCACTGCCCCCTGGAGCTACGGCCCCCCCCAGGACTGCCCCAGCGAAGGCTCCTCGCTCCGCAGGCAGCAGGTTCATGGCTACTCCCCACCTCAGGTAAGAGATGGGGCAGCAGCCACCCCGTCCCCAGCCCCGCAGGTTTTGGTTCTTGGTGGGGTCACCCCATGCCCCAGAGGCTCGGAGCCTGCGGGCTGGGAAAGCAGGAACCGGGCAACCCGATGCTGCGGCTGCTCCCGGGGCTGCCCGGTCCTCGGGGTGACCCCGGGGGTAACGCCTCTTCCCCTCTCTTCTGGCAGACCCCGGGAATGCCCATCCCGCAGTATCCATATGGAGAGAGCAATCCGGGGGTCACGCCGCAGCCCGGACCCCCCGAGGACACCTGGGCCCCCCACCCCGTTTATGGGGTGCAGCCGCGCTACGCCTGGCCCGCTGCTTCGGCACACGGGAACCCCTTTTCCTCCGAATCCCACCCATCCTGGGCTGGCAGCACAGCTCTGTCCCACCCCCCTGCCTGGGACACGAAGGTAAAACCAATGGGAGAACTTCTGGATCACACGGCCCGGCCCCCAGGGAATGCCCCTTCCTCCCAGCACAGCCCATCCAGGCAGACAGAAAGCCCCAGAGAAATCCCAGCAAATCTCCAGAACCCCCAAATCTGCAGCTGTGAATTCAGGAAGGTCCTGGAGACATCAGGTGTGTCCCCAAGGCAGGTCCTGGGGAGGGTCACGTTGTCAGAAACCCTCCCCTCGTTCCTGGGAGTGCCCCGTGGGGTCTGGTGTTCCCCTGTGAGTGTTTTGGGCACAGTCATCCTCTGCTGAGGAGTCTCCAAAGCAGGAGCTGCTGTTCTTTGGGAATGGCTCAGAGGTTGGCTTCCTGCTGATGAGTTCTGCTCCAGGGTATCCCAATGGGACCAACACTGGAATCCCTTCAGCATCCCCCCTGATCATGGGTAACGAGCAATCAGTGGCTCAGACCTTGCCCTCCAGACACGAGCCTCTTGCCAGGGGTCTCCCCAGCTCCCCCAGCCCCACTTCCCTGCCTTCCCATAAGGGGTGAACCCAGGACACCCCCTCCCACTTCCAGACACTTTTTGTTTTTTCCCCCCTGTCTGCAGGATGCTGCTTACGACCGAGCTGAGCAAAGCACAAACCAACACAGCTACTACCCCGAGGTCAACCACCAGCACTGTGGGACAACAAATGGCCACAAGGCAGCCCCTTCCTTGCCCCCAAACCCCCCCCCCAAGGTGCAGTACAGTGCTCAGCCCCAGATGTACAAGCGGGCACCTCGGAAGCTCCCGCCGGGGAGCTCCAAACCCGAGGTCCAACCTTCAGCTGGTGTCCAGCCAGAGATCCAGAGAATCCTCCACGTCATGGGGGAGGCCGAGCAGCTGGAGCAAGAGGTGGATGAATTTGTAGGGAAAAAGACAGATAAATCCTACCGGCTGCTGGAGGAGATGTTGACCAAGCTGCTGCTGGAGCTGGATTCCATCGAGACCGGTGGCCAGGAGGGGGTTCGGCAGGCCAGGAAAGAGTCCGTCCACAGAATTCAGGCCATACTGGAAAAACTGGAAAGAAAGGGTTTGTGAAAGCTCACCGGCCACAACACCCAGCCTGTTGTTGAATTTCCAAAGAGTTTCAGTTCAGTTGAATCTCAGCCCTGTCTGCTCCGCACTATTGACAATGGAATAGCAATAAGCCCCGAGCTTAGCACACAAAACCAAACCAAACAATCAGAAAGAAAACCCAGAACCCCAAACCCAGCAAATAACTCGGCAACAGATAAATCAAGAGAGGTCTGAAGCAGCAAACTGAACTGTTTGTGTGTCCCAGCAGCACTGGTGGGGTCTGCCTGGGGACCTCTGCATCAGCAGGAAGAAAACCACTGTACAAAGTTCCCCGAGCCAGGCCCACGTCTGTGGGTGCCTCCTGGAGTTCTCTGAACAGCTGGAACACTCTCCAGATGTGGTCACAAGAGTCGTGCAACGTGCAGCCACACACCAAGACTCTGCTCTTGTCACTCACTGCCTGTGTGCTCAGCTTCAGCTTCCTCACCATGAAACCTCCTGTGTCCTCCTGGGGATGGGTTTGAGTGTGCTCAGTGCCAGCCTGGCAGCCCTGCTGGATGTCCTCTCATGATGTCCCCTCTCCAACATAAGGAGCCAGCCCCTGGTGTCCCCCTGGACATGGGAGCACAGCCTGGAAATCTCCTTTCAGCCTCTGGAAGGAGCAGAGGGAATGATGTGGGAGCAAAGCAATCCCAAGCAGCTGGGTGCCTGGAAATCCTTCCCAGGTCATGGGGGTAAAAAAAAAAATAAATCCACTTTATAAATGTAAATTCCTGCCACACACAGCAAGTGTTGTCCCCCAGCTCACTGCCATCCTCCTGGCACTGTCCCTGCAGGGGGATGAGGAGGGCTCAGCCTTCTGCCCACCTGGTTGCACCCTGTGAAGTGAATCATTCCTCTGCCTGACAAGATAATAAACCCTGACAACTTTTAAATGTTGTTTTATAATTAATCTGTCTCAAAGTCTCTTTTCTTTCAAAAGATCCCTTGTTATACTTTATACCTTTCTGTCTCTGGTGAAGGCAGCATCTCCAGGAATTCATCTGTGCTTTGGTTTGTTTCTTGGTGTGACAAAAGGTGGTTCCCAGAGGAACCAAGAGCAGCATCCTGGTGTCTCTACCCCTTTAGTTTTATCTTACAGTTCAGTCTTGTTAAATGCTGCCTGTAATGTCCTGAAATTGTTCTGCAGAGGGACCTGGACAGACTGGAGAGTTGGGATGATCCCAAGGGGATGAGGTTCAACATTCCAAGTGCCGGGTCCTGCACTTTGGCCACAACAACCCCATGGGGAGCTCCAGGCTGGGCACAGAGTGGCAGAAAGGGACCTGGGAGTCTGGATTGCCAGGAAGCTGAAGAGGAGGCAGCAGTGTGCCCAGGTGGCCAAGAAGGCCAATGGCATCCTGGGCTGGCTCAGGAAGAGCGTGGCCAGCAGGTCCAGGGAAGGGATTCTGCCCCTGTGCTCAGCGCTGGTGAGGCCACAGCTTGAGTCCTGTGTCCAGTTCTGGGCCCCTCAGCTCAGGAAGGAGATTGAGGTGCTGGAGCAGGTGCAGAGAAGAGCAAGGAGGCTGTGAAGGGATCCAGCAGAATTGCTGTGAGGAAGGGCTGAGGGAGCTGGGGGTGTTGAGGCTGGAGAAGAGGAGGCTCAGGGGAGACCTCATCACTCTCTGCAACTCCCTGAAAGGAGGTTGGAGCCAGGGGGGGGTTGGGCTCTTTTCCCAGGCAACTCTCAGCAAGACAAGAGGGCAGGGTCTCAAGTTGTGCCAGGGGAGGTTTAGGTTGGAGATGAGAAAGAATTTCTTTCTGGAGAGGGTGATCAGGCATTGGAATGGGCTGCCCAGGGAAGGAGTGGATTCTCCGTGTCTGGAGATCTTTCCAAAGAGCCTGGATGTGGCACTGAGTGCCATGGGCTGGGAACCACGGGGGGAGTGGATCAAGGGTTGGACTTGATGAGCTCTGAGGTCCCTTCCAACCCAGCCCATTCTAGGATTCTGTGATTCTAAATCCTCCCCAGATACTGCTGCATGGTCACTGAATGAGCACGAGGCAGTGATAACTTCACTGAGGTTTTTTTTTCTTTTTTTTGAAAGGCAACAGGGGCAGCAAAACCCATCACCCACCAAGAAATGCTGGGTGCAGGGTGAGAAAGCTGAGTCCTGGTGCTGCTGAGCAGGCTCAGTTCCAGCTCCTGTGACCCTTGAGCACTGTTGAGAGGGAGCATGTGCTCTGCAGGGAATTACCAAAGAGCTCATTCCTTCCCCTCTTACCACATTTGCTCTGTTGTCTGCTTGGCAGGGCTGTTGACACAAAGGTTTGGATTCCCCTCACTGTTCCAAGAGATGGTGCAAGTCAGAGAAAATGAAATCATCAGCACATCAACCCAGCCAAGGCAGATGGGGGGTGCAGGGACCCCCCCCTGGGCAGCAGGGACCCCCCCCCCAGCTCAGCCAAACCAGATCCTTCATAAACCCCCTGAGAAGGGGCAGAGCTGCAGCCTGGGTTTAGCTCCAACTCCCAAGTCTGGAACTCATGGAGCTGGCTGAGGCTTTTTTCTTTTCTTCTTTTCTTTTCTTTTCTTTTCTTTTCTTTTCTTTTCTTTTCTTTTCTTTTCTTTTCTTTTCTTTTCTTTTCTTTTCTTTTCTTTTCTTTTCTTTTCCTTCTTTTCTTTCTTTCTTTCCCTTTTCTTTTCTTTTCTTTCTTTCTTTTCTTTTCTTTTCTTTTCTTTTCTTTTCTTTTCTTTCTTTCTTTTCTTTTCTTTTCTTTTCTTCTTTTCTTTTCTTTTCTTTTCCCTTTCTTTCTTTTTTCTTTTCCTCATTTTCTTTTCTTTTCTCCTTCCTTTTTCCTTTCCTTTCCTTTCCTTTCCTTTCCTTTCCTTTCCTTTCCTTTCCTTTCCTTTCCTTTCCTTTCCTTTCCTTTCCTTTCCTTTCCTTTCCTTTCCTTTCCTTTCCTTTCCTTTCTTTCCTTTCCCTTTCCTTTCCTTTCCTTCCTTCCTTTCCTTCCTTTCCTTTCCTTTCCTTTCCTTTCCTTCCTTTCCTTCCTTTCCTTTCCCTTTCCTTTCCTTTCCTTTCCTTTCCTTTCCTTTCCTTTCCTTTCCTTTCCTTCCTTTTTTTTCCTTCTTTTTTTCTTTTTTTTTTCTTTTTTTCCTTCTTTTTTTCCTTCTTTTTTCTTCTTTTTTTTCTTCTTTTTTTTTTCTTTTTTTCTTTTTTTCTCTTTTTTTCTTTTTTTTTTTTTTTTTTTTTTTTGTTTCAGGGGCAAGAATTGCATCAGGAGCAAACCTGCATTGTTTTGGTGGTGGTTTTTGGTGGGTTTTTTTTTTGTGGTTTTTTTGAGTTTTTTAGTTTGTTTGTTTGTTTGTTTTGGGTTTTTTTTTTGGTGTGTCCCCTTTGCTCGGACACTCTGTTCCCACCCCTCTCCGGGGTGAGCAGGTTCCAGCGCTGTCAGGAGGAGTGTGGGGTGCAGGCAGCTGGCACAGAGCACACCCCGTGCTCCACTGCCACCAGGGACAAAGGTTTCCTGCGGTGGGAATGTGACAGTGACACCTTCACCTGTCCCTAAGGAAACCCCAAAGCCTGTGCGTGGCACAGGACCCAAAGTCTGGGAGGCAGGGGGGAGGCTGCCCGGGGATTCTGTCCCTTCAGGGGATTTCCTCTCCCAGAGCTCAGGTCCCTGCAGTTGGGAAGGACCTGGCAGTGAGCCAGCACCTGGAAGAACATTCCAAAGGGAAGGAGCAAGGGGGATTGATCGTTACTGGAGCAGCTCCGTGCCAGGCGTGCCTGGTGCCCACGCTCCTGCCTCCTGGGGCAGCCGGTGGGGTGGGATGGGATGGGATGGGATGGGATGGGATGGGATGGGATGGGATGGGATAGGAAGGGATGGGATGGGATGGGATAGGATGGGATGGAATAGGATGGGATGGGATAGGATGGGATGGGATGGGATGCTTCCTTTTGGCTCTGAGGGATGGGGATTTACCTTCCACAGCCTGCGGGAATTCCGCTGGCGCAACCGCATCCGTCCCCACCGCCTCCATCTCCTCCTCAGCAGAACCAAAGTGGGTCAGGGCTCGGATGGAGACCTGAGAGGAGAAGGAGGAGGAGGAGGCTGCAGAGGAGGGGGCAGGACCTGCTGGGGATGCACAGACGAGGTTTTGCTCTACAGATGCAAACCCGGGGATTTCAGCACCTCTGGGCAGCAGCCAGGACCCAAGTGAGCACTGGGGTGACAGTTCCTGGCTGGGGTGACAATTCCTGGCTGGGGTGACAATTCCTGGTGACTGATTTATCTCCCAGCACCCACCCACACCACCGAACCCCCCATGAGAAACGTGTCCCTGTATTTATCTTGTCTCTACAGAAACCAGACTCTTCTCCCACCGGTGCCCTCTGGTTTCCCCATTTCCACCCAGGACAAAGGGGCAGCAGGATCCCAAACCAGTGCCCTGGTTCCCAAAACCACCACCGTGGTTCCCAAACCCCTGCCATGCGTGGGTTCTACTGCTGACCACCTCATGCTCCAGGGCTTGTCCCTGCCATCCCGGGGTGGCACCAGGCAGGAAGGGGACGGTGCTGTGCCCACCCCACGCACCCCAGCCCACCCACATCCGGCTCAGGGGGGGTAATGACTCCCCTGGAGTCAAGAGTTGGGACACCAGAGTCTTAATTAGCACCGGCACCGCCTGCCTGCCCTGGCATTTGGGCATGGATCCAGTGGGACAGGGCTGAGCAACCTTCCCGGGAACTGCAGGCAGGTGGAGAGCAGGCAGGGATGGCAGGGATGGAAGGGATGGCAGGGATGGAAGGGATGGAAGGAATGGCAGGGATGGAAGGGATGGCAGGGATGGAGGGGATGGCAGGAATGGGAGGATATCAGGGATGTCAGGCAGGGATGGAAGGGTTGGCAGGGATGGAAGGGATGGCAGGGATGGAGGGGATGGCAGGAATGGCAGGGATGGCAGGAATGGCAGGGATGGCAGGGATGGCAGGGATGGCAGGGATGGAAGGGATGGCAGGGAAGGAAGGGATGGCAGGATATCAGGGATGTCAGGCAGGGATGGAAGGGATGGAAGGCAGGGAGGGATTGCAGGGATGGAAGGGACGGCAGGGATGGAAGGCAGGGATGCCAGGATATCAGGGCTGTCAGGCAGGGATGGAAGGGATGGAAGGGATGGAGGGGATGGCAGGATATCAGGGATGTCAGGCAGGGATGGAAGGGATGGATGGGATGAAAGGGATGGAGGGGATGGAAGGGATGGAGGGGATGGCAGGGATGGCAGGGATGGCAGGATATCAGGGATGTCAGGCAGGGATGGAAGGGATGGCAGGGGTGGAAGGCAGGGAGGGATTGCAGGGATGGAAGGGACGGCAGGGATGGAAGGCAGGGATGTCAGGATATCAGGGATATAAGGCAGGGATGCCAGGATATCAGGGCTGTCAGGCAGGGCCCAGCCCCGTGACAGCAGCCGGCCCGGCCCCTCCGGCAGCTCCGCCCCGCGCTGGGCGGTTGACGGAGCCAAGCGGGGCCTGCGCTGCCAGCGGGACCGGGCCGGGCCGGGCAGCGGGACCGGAGACAGCACCGGGAGCAGCAGCGGGGCAGGGGGGGTCTCACCCCACGGACACGCGTGTGCCCCAAAAGGGAGGGGTGGTTGCTGACCCGCCGGGTCCGGACCTCCGCGACCCCCGGCGCGGGGGGGATCTGGGGGCAGCGGTCGCTATTTGGGAGGGGATCGGCGGGTCGGGGGGTGCGCAGCCCCCCGGCAGCCCCCCCGACCCGGGCACCATGTCCACCCGAGACCAGCCGCCGGCGCAGCCCCCCTCGGCCGAGGCAGTGGAGCCCGAGGGGGCGAACCGGTACGAGGCGGTGGTTCCGCACTGGTTCTACCGCAAGGTCAACGACCCCCGGGAGCGCTGGGTCCCCTTCAGCATGCAGGACTCGGAGAGGCTGGAAGAGGCTCACTGCTCAGGTAGGGCGGAAAAAAACCCGCAGGCAAACCCGCACCCCTCCTCTCCCCAGCCCGGCTTCCCCTCTGCCCTCATCGGCGCTATTTTTAAATTGCCCTTTTGGTTCTAAATACCCAGTACCTGCCCTTAAAATCGCCGTGAGGGACCGGCCTGGTAAGGGAGAGCATCAGGTGTGTGCGCAGGGGCAGCAGAGGGAAATTGCCTGGGCACAACCAAGGCTTCTCCCTGGGACCTCAACATTTCCCCTTGGGCATTTTAAATTGTGATTATTTTTTTTTTTAATTTTTTTTCTTTTTTTTTTTTTTTTTTTGGCAACGGACCTACTGCTAGGGCTGGAAATGCATGAATAAGGAAGCATGGAGTGGTCTGACCTCATTCACTTATAGAGGCTCTAAATTATATATATATAATCATACTGCAAAGGCAGCCTGCTGGTGTGGATGGGAGAAGGCAGCAGTTCCTCTAGGGAGGTGACTGGAGCCCTGCCTGCTCCTGGAGGTGCTGCCTTGGCTCTGCTCTAAGCCTTGTGCTGCCCAATATTCCCTCTCTGCCAGGAGGGTGCTCAGCAGGGTTGTCCCCATCCTCCCTCTTGGTGTCAGTGCTGCTGGTCCTCAGCACAGCCTGGCACCGGGTGCTCAGTGCCAGCCTGGCCAGCAGGCAGACCCAAAAAGCAGCAGAACTGAGAGAACGTGAAGCCCACCTTGGGATCTGTGTGGAGTTCTCTCTTTAGGGGGAGAAATGGCTCGGAGAGCAGCAGCTCCACCATTCACCAATGCACTTCCCAGGGCCACAGATTCATGTCTGGCCACCTAAGTAAGGCAGGAAGAGTCCACGTGCCTGGACTAGAGAGGAAGACAGTTGTAGCTCAATACCTTCATCTTCCCTTCTGCCTCTGGATGAAGTTTGACTTGGGGCATCTCTCCCAGGATGTTGTTCTCTGGGCTTGGGTACAGAGCACATCGGTGGCTGTTGCTTGTACAGGCTGGGGGAAGGGGGGGAAAGGGGGGTTTGCTGCCCACAGAAGGTGCCCCAGCCTCACCCCTCTGCCCTGGTGTGCTGCTTGGCAGTGTGATTAACCCCAGGCCTTGGTCCCTGCAGGGGGAGGTGAAGCAGATGTGGTTGTGCCCACGTCGGGGGGTCGGTACGACGTGCTGCTGGGGCAGAGGCAGCGCGTGGCCGTGTACTGGGAGGAGGAGGTGGCCGAGGTCCGACGCTGCACCTGGTTTTACAAGGGGGACAAGGACAACAAGTACATCCCCTACTCGGAGGCCTTCAGCGAAGAACTGGAGGTAAAACACATCCATCTTGGTTTCTCACTGTCCCCGATGTCCCAAACTCCATACGGGGCAAGTGGCACCGCGGCTGTGCCTGAGGACACGAACTTGAAAGAGGCTTTGGCACAGTGTTCCTGCAGCTGATTAACACAACCCTGAAGGCTCCCAGCCTGCCATGCCTGGCTGGCCTCCCCTTCCTCCTGCCCTCTCCTAGACCTCTTGCCATCCTCCTGCTCCCTGGGGGCTCTCACCATGCCACACACCCCTGCCCCTGCCAGCAGCCTTCCCTCACCAGCTTTGCTTTGATTTTTCCTGACCCTGTCTGCCCCAGCTCCAGTTTGCCTCTCCTTGTGAGGACTGTCCTCACTCTGCTCATCGTTTCACCAAATCCCAGGGAGTTGTGAATGGCAGAAAGAGGAAAATCATCATTGCAGGGACCCCTGAGTGTGTCAGACTTCAGTGGCCTTGTCCTCTTAATGGCTGGAGACTTCTCTTCGGAAGGATATATATACACATATTTATATACAGATATATACATTTAAAGCCATACATCTTTAGAATAACCTGCAGTACCAAACCAAACAGCTCTGAATTGATGGGGCAGCCTGATGAGGCCATTGAAGTGAGGGCTGCTTAGAAACCCTCTCACAAGTGACACTCAGGTGACCCTGCTCCTCCTGTTTGACCTGGCTGATTTCTGCCTCTCTCACAAAGGGCGTTGCTGTCAAATGGGTGGGAAATGTCCCAGGAGGTTGAATATTCCTGGGAATACCCTCAGCTGATTATTCAGAGAGGCTGTTCTGCTCTGTAGGAAGCTTACATGGTTGCTGTAACCCTGGATGAGTGGAAGAAGAAGTTGGAGTCTCCTAGCAGGGAAGTCATCATCTTGCACAACCCAAAGGTGAGGAGGGCCTGGCCTGCTGACAGTAAGAACACCTCTCCTCCTCCTGAGGGCCTCTCTTGCTGCTCCTCTGCCTTTATGCTCCTTCTTTTCACCATGGCTGCTGCAAAATCAGCTCTGCCCAAAGAGCATCCCCCTCGCCTCCCCCTGCCACCAATCTCACCCAGTGAGTTTCTCCTCTGTGTAACCACGGTGTGGGGTGCAGATAATGAAGAGTTTCCTCTTGTTCCCAAGCTGATGGTGCACTACCAGCCCGCGGCCAGCTCTGACGAGTGGGGCTCCACTCCCACCGAACAAGGTCGTCCCCGGACAGTGAAGAGAGGGGTGGAAAACATCGCTGCTGAGATCCCCAATGGTGAGCTTGCTCCTCCCTCTCTCTCTCTCTCCCACCCACCCGGAGCTATAGAGTTTGTTTTCCAACCTGTTCGCTCAGAAAGGGCTGGCAGGAGCCCCCATGATCCTGTAAATGAAGCTGACACCTGGATTTCTCCTGCTGGAAGGAACTGAGTGGTTTCCAGAATCCTTCTTTGCAGCAGAGAGCACAGGGGACAAAGGGAGGAGGCAAAGTGCCCCCAACTCCTGCCCCCCAACTGGAGCTGTGCCTGGGGTCACCCCGAGCTCTGGTTGCTTGCAGAGGAGCAGAGTTTTCTCCCCGTGGTGGGGACACGGCTTTGTCATCCACCTAAATGTTGGTGGCTTTGCAGAGCAGGTCTGGGTGTCAGCTCTGTCCCTCAGCTCCTGGCCAGCCCTCGGGGACTTGTCAGGCAACCTCTCCTGTCTAACCCCTTCCTTACCCCGGCGGGGAAGCTCCTATGCAAATTCAGAGAAAAAGCAGAAGAAGACACCTCCCCCCGGTGCCTGCCTGGCAGCTCCAAACCCTTCTCTGTCCCCAGGAGAGCCCCTGCAGATCGATCACTTGGTGTTCGTGGTTCACGGCATCGGCCCCGCCTGCGACATCCGCTTCAGGAGCATCGTGCAGTGTGGTGGGTGTGGAGCTTTCCTGCCACGCAGGACTTGGAGCAGAGCTGGGGAATCCTCCTCTTGCCTGGAGGAGGATGGGGAATGCTGTCGGGCTGGGAAGCTGCATGGTGGGATTTGCTGCTTGCACTTGGGCACCCCCACTTCTCATCCCTTTGGGGGGGTTCTGCTCACAACAGGGAAGTTTCACATTAAGGGGTTTCCAATTAGCTGTCCAAAGCTGGGAAGGTAATCAGTCATCTGCTCAGCCTGGGGGTTCACTAGCAGCCCCCCACCCCACAGAGACCAAGCCCTGGGACACTGCAGGGCTGCAGACATCCAGGGAGCTGAGATTTTTTCACAGCAATCTGTCTTTAGCTCCTACAGAGCACACCTGGGCTTGACTGCACTCTGTTCTTCTCTCTGCTCCTCTGATCAAACTATTCCCAAGCCTGCTGTCCATTTGGAATGAGGGGAACCAGCCACTCCCTCCCAGAGCTAATTCCAAGTCCATCTCCTCCCTTAGGATTCCCTCTCCAACACTTGCATCTTTACAGCACTTTTTTTTAACCATCTTAAACTCCTGGAAGTACCTTTCTTCCCCTGATTGCTGTGTTAAAGCCCTGCCTGTGCAGAAAGGAGCCTTGCTGCAGATGGAACAGCAAATTGTATATTAGCTGTATTATCTATACTGCATATTATGCATTATATATTATATATATGTGCATATGTACCTGTAAACATATATATATATGTTATATACACAAGTGTATATTGTATTTAAAGATTTGTTCTAGGGCAGCAGCAGATTAAAGACCCTGGTGGGGATTTTTCTGGGTCCCTCTCACCTCACAGAGCCTTTGCTGGGGGTGCAGCCCTGCAGCTGGCTCAGATCCCCTCCCCTGCTCTTTTATTTTATTATTTTATTTTATTTTATTTTATTTTATTTTATTTTTTCCAGTGAATGACTTCAGGAACGTCTCTCTCAGCATGCTGCAGGCACACTTCAGGAAGGCCCAGGAGCAGCAGCAGATCGGGCGGGTGGAATTCCTGCCTGTCAACTGGCACAGCTCCCTCCATTCCACTGGTGTGGATGTGTGAGTGCCCTTGGGGACAGCCACCTCCCCCCTCACCCCCTGCAAGGGCACAGCCCCCTCCTGACCGAGCCCTGCGGGCACAGCGGGGATGCTGAGCAGGAGGGTTGGGGTCCCACGGGGTTGTGCTCTGCCTTGGGTCTGAGGCTCTGGGTTACAACGTTCTGCCCTTTGGGGTGGCAGCGATCCTTTTTCTGACTTCTCATTGGGCTTTAGAAAGGTTCCCACCCCTCCTCCTCCTCCTCCTCCTCTCCTCCCCCCAGTGACCTGGAGCGAATCACCCTGCCCAGCATCAACCGCCTGCGGCACTTCATCAACGACACCATCCTGGACGTCTTCTTCTACAACAGCTCCACGTACTGCCAGACCATCGTGGACACGGTGGCCTCGGAGATGAACCGTCTGTACCACCTCTTCCTCCAGAGGAACCCCCTCTTCAGCGGGGGGGTCTCCATCGCGGGGCACAGCCTGGGTGAGGGGCTTCACCCGAGGGCAGGGCTGCATCCCTGGGGAGGAGGTGGCTGGGGGCTGCCCTGGAGGAGATGCTGATGCTCTCTTTCTCCTTCTCCTTCTCTCTTTCTCCGTTTCCTTCTCCTTCTTCTCCTCCTTCTCCTTCTCCTCTTTCTCCTTCTTCTCCTTCTCTTTCTCCTTCTCCTTTCTCCTTCTCCTCCTTTTCCTCCTCTTTCTCCTTCTCCTTCTCCTTCTCTTTCTCCTTCTCCTTCTCCTCCTTCTCTTTCTCTTCCTTCTCCTTCTCCTTCTCCTTCTCCTTCTCCTCCTTCTCCTTCTCCTTCTGCTTCTCTTCTTTCTCCTTCTCCTCCTTCTGCTTCTCTTCTTTCTCCTTCTCCTTCTCCTCTTTCTCCTTCTCTCTCTCCTTTCTCCTTTGCCTTCTTCTTCTTCTTTCTTCTTTCTCCTTCTCCTCCTTTTCCTCCTTTCTCCTTCTCTCTCCTTCTCCTTCTTCTCTTCCTTCTCTTTCTCCTCCTTCTTCTCCTCTTTCTCCTTCTCCTTCTTCTCTTTCTCCTTCTCTTTCTCCTTCTTCTCTCTCCTTTTCCTCCTTTCTCCTTTCTTTCTCCTTTCTCCTTCTCCTTCTTCTTTCTCCTTTCTCCTCCTTCTCTTTTCTCCTTCTCCTCCTTCTCCTTCTTTTCCTCCTCCTTCTTCTTCTCCTTCTCCTCCTTCTTTCTCCTTTCTCCTCCTTCTCTTTTCTCCTTCTCCTCCTTTTCCTCCTCTTTCTCCTCCTTCTCCTTCTCTTCCTCTTTCTCTCTTTCTCCCTGCCTGTTTTCCAGGCTCGCTCATTTTGTTTGATCTCCTGACCAACCAGAAAGCTTCTCCCGAGGAGGAGGAGGGGGAGGTAGGTGTGATCCATCGGGCCCCGGGGGGTGTTCCTGCAGGAGAAAGGAGACTCCAAAAGGCTCCGGAGAAAGGAGGAGAGCAAACCCCAGGCTGGCTGTGCTCACAGGGGCACAGGTTGGCCTCCAGCAGCAGGGGAATTGAGGAGGTGAAAGAAATCCTGAAGGAGCTGGAGCTGTCTGAATATTGTGATGTCTTTGAGAAGGAGAAGATGGATGGAAAGGCACTGGTAAGAGCTCTCCTGTTCTGCTCTCTTCTGGTTCTTCTCTTGCTTTTCATCTCAGCCCTCCCACCCTCTGCTCATCTTCCTGGAACTGAGTCACTCTGAGGAGCAGAATGACAGAGGGCAGGAACACCCCCCCTGATACCTGGGTTGCTTATCTCCCAGTTCTTGTGCACGGAGAACAACCTTAAAGAAATGGGAATCCCCTTAGGACCAAGGATGAAGATTCTCCACTACATCAGCTCCCAGAGGCAGATGCAGGTTTGTCTTCTGCTCACCTGGTGTTCACCCAGGTCCCCTCTCACTGCCCTCAGGACCTGCTCCTGTCCCAGTCCATCCCTCAGCACCCTGAGCTCCTTGTCCCTGACTCCCCCTCTGTGTGGCTGTGGTGGCAGAGCTGCAGGTCCCCTTGTCCCAGGGCCTGGCAGGAGGTGACAGAGCAGCAGGACTTGTCACGGGGGGGTAGAGACTGATGTTGGTGCTGCCAGCTGAGGAGGGGCTGTGCCAGGAGGATGCTCCTGGCTGCAGGAGGTTCCAATCTGTCTTGCTGCAGGACCAGAGCTCAGCAGTTCCCAGGCACCCTGGGGGGCAGGGGGCACCCCCTGGGTCCCCATCACAGCACCAGGACAGCCCAGAGGACAACAGGAATTGCCAGTACCGGGACATTGGCTTAGGACAGGTACTGCCCAGCTCAGGAGGAGCCAGGCACCCCTCAGACCAGCACCCAGCTCTTCTCCTGAGCCCATCCCCTCTCTGCCTCTCCCCCAGGTCTCAGCTAACTACCCCCAGCTGGACTACAAGCCCACCATCTTCTTTGCTTTTGGGTCTCCCATCGGGATGTTCCTAACGGTGCGGGGGGTGAAGAGGATCAACCCCAACTACAGCCTCCCCACCTGCAAGGGCTTCTTCAACATCTTCCACCCCGTGGGTACCTGAGCCAGAGCCCCCCTGCCCCAGGGAACCATCCTGGCCTCATTCTCCTCCTTTTCTTCCCCACAGTTTGACCCAGTGGCCTACAGGATCGAGCCCATGATTGTCCCAGACCTGGAGTTTGAGCCCATGCTGCTGCCCCACCACAAGGGCAGGAAGAGGATGCACCTGGGTAAGGGGGGGCACAGCCTCTCTCCCCCCCCCCCAAAAGCCCCACACCCCGGGCTGCAGCCCCCAGCCCCACACCGACCCCTCCTCCTGCCTCGCAGAGCTGAAGGAAGGGCTGACCCGAATGAGCCTGGACCTGAAGAACAATCTCCTGGGGTCCCTACGGGTGGCCTGGCAATCCTTCACCCGGGCCCAGCTCCCAGCCCTGGAGGCAGCCAGCACCGACACCGGCACCAGCACCGAACCGGAGCCAGAAGCTGCAGCAGAGAAGGAGCCGGGTGGGTGTTGCTGTGGGGAGGGGGCAGCCCAGGGTCCTGTACCCCCCCCCGAGGAGGGGCTTGGGCTCCCTGAGCCCATCCCAGCATCCTGAGCCCATCCCAGCATCAACCCCCTGCTCAGCCCTTGGAGCTGCTCAGGGCTCCCCAAGTGCAGTGACCCCCCTGCTGCTGCCTGCTGGAGGGGTGGGGGGTGGGGAACCTGCCTCTTCTGGGGGTCTCAGCCCTTTATAAACCCCCCAAGCCCCTCACCCTGCTCTGGCTGCCTCTTTGCTAAGAGGGAGCCCTGGGGAAGAAGGAGCCAGCACTGAAGCTGGGGGGAAGAGGGAAGGGGAGGGGGCTGCTGCTGCCCCTCAGCTCAACCTCCTGGCTCTTCTCCATCCCTCCAGCCCTGAAGTCAGAGGAGCCCAGCGTGGCAGGGAAGGAGGAGGGGTCCCTCATCAACGTGGGGAGGCTGAATGGGGGGAACCGCATCGACTACGTGCTGCAGGAGAAGCCAATAGAGAGCTTTAACGAGTATTTATTTGCACTTCAGGGGCATCTCTGCTACTGGTAAGCTTCAGATTCACCTCTGGTGTCAGCAGAATGCCATTGGTTTGAAAGCCATTTAAAAGCAGCCAAAGCCCTGAGTGCTGGGGGTCTCTGGTCCTGCCCGTGGGGGATGTGGGCAGAGGACAGAGCCTGGTGGAGTTCCCCTTGCCTGGTCCTGCCCACTGCAGCTGCCAGGGATGCCCTGAGGGTCCCCCCCCTCTGATGGCCATGTCCTCCTGCCCCAGGGAGTCAGAAGACACTGTTCTGCTGGTTCTGAAGGAGATCTACCAGACAAAAGGGATCACACTGGATCAACCCTTGCCAGGAGGCCAGTGACCACCCTGTGCTGCTCTGGCTGCTGGATGTAAGTCCCCTCACTTCTGAATTTCCCAGGACACCTCAGAGGATATTGGGTCCCTTTGGGGGATGATATTCCTTACTGACAGCCGTGCCTGAGGCAGGAGTTGCTGTCAGGTGTTTTTTTCCTTTGGCCTGTCAGTGGTTTTGGCTTCTTTCCTCCTGCCCTGCACACCAGCACTGCTGCACACAAGGAGAGTTCATCAACTGTGGGAGAGGGGAACAAACCCCTGGGTGCAGGAGGTTGGGATGGGTGGGTTTGTGTCTGCCCCGTGGCCACGTCCTCCTTTTGCTTTCTTAGATCCAATTCAAGTGAGTACTCACCAGGAAGGTCCAGATTTCTTCTCTGCCTTCCTCTCTCCTCTGCTGCTGTGCCCCGCATGCTGCTTCCCCAGTGCTTGCTGCTGCCTGGAGATGAGGACGATTTTCCTCCACTTTGGGTAGGGGAAAAAAAAACCAAAAACAAAAAAAAAACCAACACCCACCGAGGGAAAACACTTCTGCTGGAGCAGACACAGCTCCTGCCCTGTGACTCCCCACAGCAACAGGTACTTTGCACCCTCCACCTTGCCAGCTCTCACTGCAGCTCCTCCAGCTCAGCTCGCTGGGACCTGGTGCCGAGGGTCTGGCTGCTCCTGATGCAGTGAGGACACTCAGAGCTTTGTGACTTGGAGGAGGAATAAAAGCCTTAAACACAGCCTGGAGAGAGCTCTGGCAGCCCCGTGGAGTGAAGGAGCTGGCTGGCTTCTCCCTGCCCCACCAGGAGCAAAGAGTGGGGGCTCTGGGAGGTGGCACCCCAGGGGTCAGCACCCATGAAGGTGCCCACCAAGCATCCTCACCTCCTCCAGCTGCTGCCTCGGGGTCCTGCCCTGGCACACAGCTCCCCAGAGCTGGTGCTGTGCCCCTCACCCTGCTCCTGCATCCTCACCCAGCCCAGGGTGAGCCCCAAAATGGGGCTGCAGAGGGGGGGGAAGCTTCACCCCCAGCTCCAGCCAGACCTGGGTGTGTGGGGTGGTTGCTGTGACAGCCTTTGGAAGGAGCCAAACCACTTCCCCTCCCACTTTGCCCTGCGTGGGCTGAGAAGCCTTTTCCCCACTGCCTGTGTGCTTGCCCTGCATCGTTCCACATCATTTGCACTGTTTGGAAAGTTTTGTTTGCAGCCTCCATCCCCTCCCCCCCATCCCACCCCCAAGGAACAGAAGCTGCTCTTTCACCTGAGAGCTCAGAGCCTGAGCTGATTGCTAAAGCATCTCCTACAAGAGTAGGAGGAGGAAGAGTCTTAAGCTGGGGCACTCTCATGATCAGCTTTTTAAGTTATGCACTTTGTAAAAAAAAAAAAAAATTAATAATAATAAAAAGTTAAATACATTTTAAATGCTATTTAATGTCTTTTACAGTAAAAGCCAAAATAAATGAGTGGATGACTGTGGTGTGTGCATGAATCCCCATGTGCACAGTTCAGGGAAAAGTAAAGCTGTGTCTGTGCCTTACACTGCAGCTGCAGGGCCCATCCTGGTTTTCTCCTGAGGGTCCTGAGCGTGGCAGAGGCTCCACTGCAGCCTTCCCCTGGCTCCTGGCATCTACAAAAACTTGACCAAGAATACACAGATCTGTGGAGGAGACTGGTAGCAAATTCATGCTTTCAACAGTGCTGCCACAGAGCTGTGCAGGACTCAGGAGCACTTCACCCCTCCATGGCCTGAGAAAACAAAGTGGAAAAACCCCTCTCTGATGGGATGCTGTCAGACAGTGTTTCAGTTTCAACTTACAGCTCTATTAATGCTGCAAGAGAGAAACTCCTGTCTGAAAACCCCTGCAGACCCCCCGGGGGAGATGGCTCACCCAGGAATAAAGCCAGCCCTTCAAGTCAAGCTTTTAGTACCACAGCTCATTAAAAGAATTAACCTCCTTTATTTGGCAAAGGAACTAAAATCAGGGCTGGCACAGGATCATCATCCTGGGGTCCTGCACCCCCTCCCCATGGGGAGCTCTGCTGGGTGGAAGGCAAACCCCTGATGATGCTTTCAGGACCACACCACAGACACATTTTTTCCAGTTCTTGCTTCAGGACTTTTGGTACCCGGGGCTCTCCTCCTGCAGGCTTTGCACACCCAGTGCCTCAAAGTAGAGCGTGGAGGGAGGAATGCCCCAAAATTCAGCTATGTGAAGCCACACAAAGCCCTGAGCAGCACAACCTGCTCGGGTTCCACGTTCATCCTCAGCCTCTTCTCACCCCGACCTCCCCTGCCCCAGCACAGAGGGGGCTGCAGAGCCCGTGTTTATATGTCCAGGTGGAAGCTGGAAGCTGCAGGATGCTCCTGGTGTGCTGGCAGGGGCCTGGCTTTGTGCAGGAAGGGTTTGTGGCACATGGAGTCCATCAGAGGAGGGTAATACTGCCTGTAGCAGAGGTAGGCGAGCAGGAAGCCCATCCCCGAGCCAACCAGCACGTCTGTGGGCAGAGACCAGAGCAGGGTCACCTTCCCCTCACCTCCCCCCCTTCCCTCCCAGCTGCTGCCCCCCACCACGGACTCCTCCAGCTGCCCCCACCTTGCCAGTGGTGTTTGTAGTCACAGGTTCGGGACACGGCGATGAGGGTGGCGAGGAAGAGGGGGAGGAGGAAGGCGCAGAGGCGCAGAGCTCTGCTGCCCCGGCCCGGGGAGAAGCAGCGCAGCTTCCCCGCAAGGTAGAAGGCAGAGAAGGCGAGGCCAGCGAAGGCGACTGGAAGGGAATGGAAGGGAAAGGGAAAGGTGTTTGCTGCCGCAAGAAGAGCTCCGGGGGCTCCGCTGTGCCCGCAGGGGGATGGGAGGGGGCACTCACAGGAGGCGTGCCCGCTGGGGAAGCTCTTTCGTCCCTCGGCTACCACCCCGGGGTCACCCGTGCACAGCAGCTCCGCGTTGGCTCTCCCGTCCGGGAAGCATCGGTAGAAGAAGTCGGGCCGTGGCCTGGGGCAGGGAGCAGGGGGCACACAGTCCCGAGGGGGGTGCACGGGTGATGCTGAGATCCCCCCATCCTCTGGGCACAGTGACATGAGGGAACCATCCCATCCACTCCCTGAACGTGTGCCAGAGCTCTGCTCCCTGGCACAGCCCTGAATGAGGGAACCATCCCCAGGGCACCAGGTCCCCACCAGTTTCTTCTAATATTTGCTAGAAAAAAAAAACCACCCCACGTTCTTCCCAGGCTGAGTATATCCAACTTCTGGCCCTTACTCCTGTCATGGGAGGGGAGGGGTGGCTCTACCCCTCCTCAGGCATCCCTGCCCTCCCTGCAGAAGAAACAAATCTGCTGCTCACCTCCCCACGACGAGCTTCAGGGCGTTTGTGAAAACCCCGTTCAGGCTGAGAGCAAGGCTGGCAGCTGGGAGAGAGCAGAGAGGACACAGCAGCATCACCCCCCTGAACCTGCAGCTTCCAGGCACAGCTCAGCCCGGATACCCCTGGCACAAAGGACTCAGACATCAGGACAGAACCCCCCAACCCCCTCCCCCAGCCCCGGAGCAGACCCCTGGGGGGCTGCAGGTCTTTGGGGTGATGATGAGGAGCTCACCAAGGAAACCTTCCCGTGTGTCTGCTCGGTCAGCACCCATCAGCAGCCTCGCCAGGAGGATGAGCAGTAAGGGAGACAGAAAGGAGATGAACTGCCACAAAAAGAGAGGAGGATTCTGTCGGTGAAGAAGACCCGGAGCAGTCTCTGGCCAGCAGGACACAACTGCTGAGAGTTTTAATTAAAATCCCTCCAGCAGAACGGGGAGACCGGGGGGGAAAACATGTTCACAAGACGAGACTGAAACCTTTGCTGCTTTCCAGCAAAACGATCCCTGCCAGTGAAACTTCCATTACCCTTTGTGGTCCCTGTAACCTGGTGGTGAAACTGATGATGAACAACAGAGAAAAAGCCCCCGCTGGGCTTTATAAACTTCGATAAAACCCCGAGCACGCCCGCGGGGTGGTAAAACCGAGAAGATGACACAAATTACCGCTGATGTTGCTCAGTTTGCCCTAAGGTGCTGCTCTTCCCGTGCCCCTGGGGGGGCAGCCCGGCTTTCCGAGAGGGTTCGGAACCCCCCGGTCTGTACTTAGAGACCCCCCCAAACCCCAACTCACAAACATGGGCAGGGTGGGGACTCGATCCGCCTGGACGTAGGGATTCTTGTAGAGCCAGAGCTCCTCAGGCTGGACAACGCGTTGGAAGGGAGGCAGGAACTCCATGATCCTGGGGGCGGGGAAAAGCAGAAATTAAAAAAAAAACAACAAAAATAAAAATGAAAGAAATCCCATTTGGGGCTGGCTGCAGCCGCACAACGAGGGATGCGGGGAGTGGAGGAAGAGGCGCCGGGGTGGGGGGGCTCTGGGAATGCGGGGGGTTGAGACCCCCTGGCAAGCACACGCCCCCCCCCCCCCCCCCACAAAGCTGGGTCAGGACCCCTCAAACCTGAGCCAGGATCCCCAAAAGGGGGCTCAGGAACCCCAAAGTAGCGGCTCAGTACCCCCCCACCCAAACCGGGGCAGCCACCCCCCTGCTCCAGAACCCCGGACCCTGCGTCCATGACCCCTCCCTAGCCAAGCCCCGAACCCCCCGAGCCGTGCCCCGTTCCCCCCGCCCCACAGACCCGCAAGCCGCCAGCAGCAGCCCCCGCACCGCCGCTTCCCCCCGCCAGCTCGGCCGCACCGCCCGCCCGCCGCATGGCGCCCGCCCCGCAGCGGCACCGCGACCGCCCCGTCGGGGAGGAGCCCCGAGACCCTCCCGCCCCCTGACACCCCCATCCCAACCCCCCAACCCCTGGGAGGGGAACTGACTCAGATGGGAATAAAAATAAATAAATAAATAAACAAAAACCCCAAAAAATAAACAAGAAAAAAAAACCAAAAAAACCCCAAACAAACAAAAAAACCCAACCAAACTAACAAAAAAAAAACCCCAAAACCCCTCAAAAAATCCGAACAGACAAAACCAACCCCAAATCCTTTGGTCGTTGGAACATTCAGAACGATTTATTGAAGTCAACCTCAAGCAAAAGTTCAAATCAGTGGAATGTCATTAAAAACCTTTCCAAATGAATCCTCACGGAAGCAAAAACCACATCTGAATCCCAAAGTATTTTGTAAAATAAAAAAAGGCAACATCTCAGTAATATCATGTACAAAAATTATATGTTCCTACCATCACACACCTTCAGGAAGAAGCTAAATATTACAGGCAAGTCTAGGTACACTCTAACTAGTTGACATGAGCTAGCTATGTACAGGTTAACCAAGCTTTACAGGTTTCACACTATGCAAGAGAACAGAGGCCAAACAACAAAAAAAAAAACCCCAAAATATCATAAATCCCAAAGTCTATGCGGCAACATCAAGTCATGATACAGTAATGCCCCAGGGAAAGGTAACACTACTTCCTTAGTGTCAAAGAGCTTCTAAGTCAACCCCCAAAAACTCTTTTTTTCTTATTTAAGATACCGACTTCAGTGAATATTGATGCTTTGCTAGGAAAAAAGACTCGAGTGATTTCCTTAAAATAACATTTCACAGAATCTACAAAGTTTGGGACAGATTAAACAAACTCTACGGAAGGAACAACTCCACCAAGGTCACCCCCAAACCAGCCCTGGGGGAGCCCCCCAGGGATTGGGGTTGTGCAGCTTCACTCACCTGGAGACACGGGGGGTTCAGAGCCTGGGACCCCCTCTCACCCCTGGCTGCCCACCAGGCACCTCCTCACCCCCTCTGTGACCACCGTGGGGGGGAGAGGGGCAGCAGACACAGCCCCCAGGAAGGGGATTGCTCATCCAGCCTCTTTCTAACCCAAAAACGAGGGGAGGGGTGTGTAGGGGGGGTGTGGGTCCTGGGGAGGACCCCCAAACCCAGCTGGAGGGGAGGGGGTAGGGATAGCAGCTGGCTCTGCAAACCTCACAGCCCCCCCCCTTCCTCCAGCAGCTGGGACCAGGAGGGGAGGGTGAACAAAATGGCTTTGGCAAATTCATCCGTGATTTCCCTTTTTGATTTCCCAGGAATGACACAAATTGGATGCAAAGCAGACACTTCCAGCTCCCCACCTCCCCTCTGCAGAGCAGTGAGAGCCCCCCAGGGGTAACACAGACCTGAGCTCCCTGCTCAGGAAGAGAATGTAAGAGCAAACAGCTTTTTTTTTCTTTTTTTTTTCCCTTTTTTTCTCTTTTTTTTTTCCTCAGAAGAACACTGTGAACACATCCAAAGTGTAGGAGTGTCTCGTAAGTGCAAATGTTTTTGCTACAGAGGGAGAAACGGGAAGGGGGGAGTTGATGGAGAACTGAAAGCGAAGGGGCAGCACCACTGCCAGGCTGCTGCCTCCCATACACACACACACAGCTCTGAGACAGCTGCTCTGAAAAACCCCCCTGTTTGCCACAACTCACTGTACAGAAAGCAGAAAGTAACTCCAGGGAAGTCAAAGACATTTTTCAATGTAGAATAATAAAAAAAAAAAACCCAAAACAACCCCAAAAAGAAACAACAACAAAAAAACCCCAAAACAACCCCAAAAAGAAACAACAACAACAAAAAAAAACCCAAATAAAACCCCAAACAAAACCACACTATGGTAATTATAAATAAAAAAAAAAAAAAGCCATATAAGGAACTGCAGAGCTTCAAGTACATTAAACCCTGAATTCAATGAGGCAGAGGTTTCCATGTTAAAGTGACAACTTCGTACCAGCGCTGGACATCCCCTCCCACCCTCCTCCCCCTCCCCACCCCCACATAATTCTGTAAAGTTTCAATATATACAGATTTTTATGCTCACTGCTCATTACCAGTAACTGTGTCGTTCCCATCCTCTCCTAAAATCAAGACCCAGGATGTTCTTTTCAGAAGAAAAGCCCAAATTCAGCGTTCCATCCCTATTAACTCCATTCCAACCGACTCTCCAAGGCAGGGTTGGTGACCAGAGGAGGTGATTTGCCCACAGAATTGCCTTTAACATCCTTCCTTCCTGAGCTTCCACAGTCTGTAGACAGGAGAAGTCTACACTGAGAACCAGAGAGCAACACCAGCTTGCACCAGGGATTCAAAATAACCTTGGGAGTTATTGGCCGGGGTCTGCAGAAGGTTCTGTGCTGTGCTAAGGTGCAAAAGGGTTGAAAAAAAGCTCCAGGAAACAAGGAAATCTTGGTAATTTTGCAGAGCAGCTCGGGCACTGCACTCCCCAGAGCTGCCCCAAAACTGAGAGCAAAAGGGAAGGGGACAGTGAGATGGTGACAAGGTCAGGAGCAAGGGAGAGTCCTCAAGAGCAGATTTCATTCCCAGCCACAGTTCTGTCCATTTCTTCCAGGTTTCTACATCAAACAACCCAAAATCCCTTGTTTTTTACAGCCCTCAGGGCCTGGATGCAGCAGCTCTGATGCCATTTACCAATCCAGCTCTTCAAACCTTCTCCTTCCAGAGGAATTGCATTATTCTTCTTCTATCCAGCCTGCAAAAAGGTTGATGAAATGCATGTTTACCATCTGGTGTTTGGCACAGTGAGCAAAGCCCCAGCAGTCACCACGACCATCATTCCAATCCAATTTTCTTCTCTCCAAACATTCAAGTTTTTGTTTTTTTTTTAACCAAAATTCACTTTCTCTCCAATAATGTGAAATCCAGTTCAGACATTTTGTTCAGGTACAAACTTATCAACCAAATCTCCTCTTTTCCCTTTCAAGTCCAAGCCCTGGTGTTGGCTATTATTTATATTTTTTTTATTATTTTATCTTTTTTTTTTCTTTTTTGGTGAACAAAAGAAGCACCTCCAAGAAGTTTAAAAGCAAAGTTAACCAAGACATCAAGTGACATGGCACAGGAGTAGCAGCAGCCCTCAATTCACAGCATTTTACAAGTTTTTAAGCCTTCTCTGAAGCTTCCTGTGCCCTCTGGTGACCCATGGTCTGTGGTTCTTCCCTGCCAGGGTCTTTTGGTGCCATCACACCAGTGCCCTCTGCTCCACAAGTGACCAAGGACACAGAATGACAAGAAAAAAAAATAAAAATAAAACCAAAGCAGGGAGGTGGGCTCACACACAGCTCACCTGCAATGTTCAATGCTGGAAGAGAAAACCATGAGAACATCACCAAGCCTCATAAATAATATAAAGTAAACACGTGGGGCCTTACAGACACTGCAGCAAGAGCCATGTTTGGAATCCTGGAAAGGTGAAACACCCCCAGTAAGAGCTTAAAAAGAGACATTTATCAGACAAAAATGTTAAGAAAAATAAAATCCTTTTTGTAAATTTTTTTTTTCTTTTTTTTTCTGTAAAAAATACCAAAATATAGCACTGCTTTCAAGCAAAGAGTAGTGTTCCAGACATTCACTGCAGCACAGACCACGAGATGAAGTGCTTTGTAAATCCCTCCAGCCCTCTGTACCCTAAACTGAGCCATGTCCATGGCACTCCTGCCACCCTGCAGACTCCTGGGGATGGGACTGCCAGGTCAGTTCAGTGGCACAGAAGCTGCTTGCAGAGCCTGTAGTGTATTCTGTAAGTTTAACATTGCACAGAAACAAACAAACAAAAAATAATCTCCCCCCTGTCCATAAATTTGAGGATGAGGAGGACACCAGCCAATGCCAAGATGTGTCCCAAAATCCCACAGGTAAATCTTTTTCAGTCTGGTGAGAAATCACTAAGTTCCTCTAGGTTTCTGCAAGCAGTTTTCCAGAGAAAAGGTTTTTAATTCATATTTAGCCAGAATCCAGCAAACACCTGATCATGACTCTTTCCCTTCAGGACTATCTTCAATACCCATTATTGGGTTATATTGGTTATAAAAGCCATGCAGGGGGGGGTCACAAAGACCCCCTTCAGCCTGGGGAAACCAGACCCCTGAGGCTCTGCACACCAGGGGTGGAGGAGGACAGGTTTTCCAAAGAAAAATCTGGAGCTGGTGCTTCCCAAAGCCACTTCCAAAGCCTGACTGAGGGAGCCTGTCCCTCTGCTGAGGAGCAGAGGAGACCCAAGAGGAAACACCCTGTTGACTGGAGAAGTGCTGAGATTTCCCTTAGCTCCAGCAACAATGAAGATTAAAATCAGAAGAGCTCTCTCAGCAAAGAAACAAACACACAAAAAAAATCAAACCTCAGCATTCACTCAAAGCAAACACACACACAGAGGGATGGGATTCCTTCAACACTCAGACTTCCCCTGAAGCTCAGAGGAGTCTGAGAAGCAGCAATAAGAATCACACTGATAAAACTGCCAGGGGACAGGAGCAAACTCCAAAGGTAACAAACACAGAACCAGTCCCCACTGACAGAGGAGTCCCAGGCAGAGCTCCCATGGGCAGGAGGAAGGCTTCATTCTGAGTGTGCTGCACAACTGAGCTGGCAGACCCTCTGAACTAGGAAGGTTTTCTCCAAATGAGGTGGGAGAAAGAAATAACCACTGCAATTAACCTCTTCCTGATGTTCCACCTGCCTGCAAGCACTGATTACAGCTCTTGAGCATGGAACCATGATTTTATCCTTCCTTAAACCATGCCTCGTGTCACAAGCACTTCCAAGAAGTCACACACCTGGTTTCTCACAGGAAAAGCTTCACAATAACACTCAAAAGCTACCATGATCTCTAACCTACCTGCTCAAAATGCCTTTGAAAACAAAGACTGGAATTGAGGCATTTCAGGGTCACCTGGTCTGAAACCCCCATCTGTCTCTATGGGATCTCAACGTTACACAGAGTGGGGAGGATTTATTCTTATTGTAAACTAGACAGAAAAGTTACACTGGCTTTGCTGTTTTGTAGAGACTGACTGAAGCCAGAGCTTCAACACCCTTTTAAAAATTAAATAAATAAATATGTTGCTCTGTTTTGCTTTCTACACTCAAAAGAACATATTTTAAACAGAATACTCTTTTCACTGCCAAAAGGTCTACGTTTTTCTCTGACGGCCAAGATGCTTCTGGTTCCAAACATTAAAGAGCTGCTGTAGCACATTCAAGGGTAAAAGAAAGATCAAACAACAAAAAACAAAACACCACTGCCTGCTTCTGCTTGCTAAGATTAAATGGTCCCATTCCCAGCTCACACACGATGGCTCTGATGACAAAGACTGAATGTGTCACAGCAGTCTCCAGGTTCATTGCCTGTTTGCCCCTTTCCTCCCTTCCCTCGTGTTGAACCAAATTCACTCCTTTGCTGCTTCTTCTACAGGATTCTGTGCTTCCAATTTGCACTTTATCTTGCTCCAGTACTCGGGTGCCACAGGAGATTTGGGGTCATGTGCTGAGCAGCAGAGGCGGCCGTCCAGCGCCGAGGCCACCAGGGCTCCCTTCTCGTGGTCTCTGCAGAAGGAGTGTGGGCAGAACTCACAGAATGAAACTGCAGGGGTGCTACAGATGTCACACTGATGCCACGGACATTCCCACTTTCCTGGGGATGGGAGGAGAGAGACAGGAAGCTGAAATTAGTGTGTGGCAGGGACAGCACCGACCTTCCTCCCTCGCCCCGTGTTGGAGCTGTCGAGAGGAATGCCCTGGGATTGCTCTTACCAAAAGGTGGTTGAGTCAGGTTAAGGCATAGGAGGTGGTAAGCTTTGGGACAGTCCTTTTTATCACACATGACCAGCTCTCCCCCATCTCCACACTGGAAGCAGTTGTCCTCATGCATCTGCTTCTGCTCAGTTTTCATTTTCCTTTTCTTCTGCTTTAACTTTGCATTCTTCACCTTCTCTTCGTTTGCTGTTGCAAATGCTGTCTAGCAATGACACAGATCACAGCATACAGTCACTTTATAAACCCCTTAAAGTTATTTTAAGCAGCTTCAGGTTATTATTTCCATGAACTATATGCTTTAATTAAATCCACTCAAACAAGTTTGAGCCAGAAACGCCCATCCACTTGTGTCTCAATTAGCAGTTTGGTCAATTATCTTCACCCAAGACACAACAGCAGAGCTGTAAAACCTTTAGAGACTTCCAAGGGTGGAAAATATTACATAAACCAAAGTAAAAAAAATTAAATAAACAAAAAAACCTCTCTTTTCCCTACTCTGGGTAGGAAGCAAAGCTTCAGTTTTCACCCATGTACCTTTGGACGCACTCCTAGGAAACCACTGCAGTTCTCTGCTCCACAATGACACTCAGTCCTACCATTGCCCAGGCAGTCCAAATTATAATTAAATGTTAACTCCATTCCTGAAATTTAAAGAAAAACAACTCAGCCACACAGACACTGAAGGAAGACAGGCTGGTGACAATGACATTTCATTAGCATTCACAAAGAGCAGCTAAGTGACCACAAATACCCAGTTAAAATGACAGAGATCAGGTAAAACCTGCAAAATAAATCTTTTTACCTGCAGGAATATCACAAAGAGCAAAGAGTCCAACTCTAATGTCACCATTCACTGTCCATTTCTGTGTTTCACAGTTTGGATTACAACTATGGTTCATAAAACGAGAGTAATTCCCCTTTGGGCCAGCATCTATGATCCGGTCCTGTGAAGAGCAAGACAAAGACAAAGAGATACTTAATACAAACACAGAGGTTTCCTGCTGACAAATGTCTACTCATGGCCAAGGCAGCAAAACATACTCATTTAAATGAGTTAAAAGTGCTAACTTTTGCCTGCAGAGTGAAGGTCATGAAAGTGTCTGTTCTGACAGAAGTGAAATGGGCACAGAGGACACAGCCCAAGACACAGGTCTGCTGTCTGGTACTCAGGTGGGAGCATGACAGACACTGAATATTGGATTCTGCCAATAATAAAAAGCTTGTGCTGAAGCAGAAATAACATTTACCTTTGTTACAGTTAACATATAAAAATTGGTTACGCTGTTCTCATGTGCACGTTTGATCCGCAGCCTGCACTCCTCCTCATCAATTAACTCTCCAACATACTCATTCACAAATTCACCCTGGAAAGTAAAGCAAAACAAAAATAAGAAACCTGTGCTTACTGCTTCTTACCCCAGGAAGCAGCACAGAAAAACATTTCCTATAAACACATAGAGAAAACATGAACTTCAGCCATCTAGTAAGCAAGATGTATGTGCAGTAGGTGTTTGTTTTCTCAGCAATAAACCCACTCAAAATCCAAAGGATTCCCTACACAAACCATATCTGCCAGCCCTCTAGAATCCTGCCAAGTTTCACACTTTCTTTGAAACAGGACAATAATCTGGATGGACTCCTGAGCAAAGGGGAATGGGTACAGTGACAAGTATCTTCACTATGTGTGCCTGTCACAAACCACTACATAGTATTTCCCTATCTCAACTTTCTGGAGACTGTAACCTACATTTTACAAAGCCAAGGAAGGAGATGTCTAATAAATATCTAATAAAAATGGATAAAAGCAAAGAATTTAGTTACAATTGTTACACAAGCCCAAAGCTCTGGTCAGGACAGTGCAGGACCTCCTCAGAGGATCATCCCACACACTGCCTGTGCACGCAGTTAAATACCACAGTGCTTCAGGGGAACAGGATCAATTCAGGATCTCTTTGCTTTTCCTAGACTTCCAGATTACACTGGAATGCAGTAGGAATTCAGGTTACACATCCCATGCAGCCCACAGGGAGCATTTCCCTGGGGGTTCTGCAATGCCCCCAGCTCCGCTGCGCTCCTTCCGCAGTTTTACCTTTTTAATGCTCCTCTTTGTCCTGAGACCCCATCCCCGCCGATCAGTTTTGATGATTTCAGCATCAGGGTAGAGCCTTTTGGTGAAGCACTGGTTCTGGCAGCGTTCCCCAGCAGGGCAGACCTGGGGGTGACACTCATACTGCAGCATCCTGTTGAGGCACTCGGACTCCAGCCCGCAGGGGTTCTCATCCGAGGGTTTGCAGTTACAGCGAGGGATCTCTGAGAGGTCAGCCACCTGGATCTGAACCTTCCCTATCACTTTGTTGGACTGTGGAACCAAGGGGAAAAAAGGATCAATAATGATGAAGATGATGGCCTGGTGAGCACAGGCTGAACAGCTTTACTGTGACCAGTTGGCAGCTGACAAAGCAGCAAGAAATGAGTGATCTTGTAGTTCTTGCTCCAGACCCTTTTGAAGGGCAGTGTGCCACAAGTTCACCCTGCAGCTCAGCAGCAGACTCAGACACACACTTGTGCTTTTACTGCCACCTAACCTGGGGGCACAGCCTGCTCAGAGAACTTAACAACAGAGATTAAAGCAAAGAGCATTACAACTCGTGACTCCGGGCAGCACCGAGATGGAGTCTCCCCAGTGGAGTCACTCGGTCAGGAATTCAAAGTTTCAGGCACATCACTGGGACTTTTCACAGCTGAAAACTAAAAACAAACAGCCCTGTGTGTCCAAAACTGCTGGCAAGAGCTTGACTCTGCAGCAGGATGAGCAGTCAGCATTCCTGGTACTTCAGTGTGCACCTCAGACACAGGAGACCAGATTGCAAACAGCAAAGTTGTACCTTAGAGGAAACTGCTCTTCAACCTCTCCTTTACAAATACTCTGCTAAAAGATTGCTCTATGGTGCTATAAGACAGAAAAGATTCTTGGAATGAACAGCAAAATTATTTATCTGAATTTTCTTAAGCTTGAATTGTTGCAAATATGGGTTTATAGCCACAGCTTACTCATGCACAGTATAAAAATGGGAAAGAAAAGAGGCCAACTCACTTTAATGTGTTTATAAGGTGGAGGTTTCCTTGAATTCCTTTCAATTTCTAATGCCTCTTTGCTTTCTCTTTGTGCTTTCAGTTCCTGGAAACGTTTTGCTGCTTCTTCAAGTGCTGTGCAAAGGAGTTCAAAATAGAAGCAATTAGCACCAGCTGCTGCTAATCAAATATACACATCTATATATTTAATTTTATTTTTTTTTTTTGAAGCTAGGAATATGTACACAAAAACATGAGCTCAAAATGAGTTATTGCAGCAGATCATGAAGCTGTCACCAGGTATTTTTCAATAGAGATACTGAACAATGATGCCATGCAGCAGAGCCCCAGCTCCATCTTAACATCTCCCAGTTTGTGGAAGAACCAAACTTGCCCACACCAAAACACAATGAGTAGGCACTTAAACAGATTTTATCTGCAGTCAAGGGATCTACACAATGTTTGCAGTTTTAGGTGAACACAGAACACCAGTCACATCATTATACCCATGCAGGTTAAGTGGTGATGGAGACACAAACACGTGGAATTTTTGTCATAAACCACTATAAACTTTGTTTGATTTTACCTTTCTTGAAGGTCTTGTTAATACTAGTTTGCCCCTCAGCAAAGCTTTTATCTCCTTCAACATAAGGGAAAACTCTGCCCTGGTGTACCCAATAGTAGTCATGTGAACCAAAGAAAAATACTGGGAAGTCCCCGATATCATGTTTGAGGCCCTGTATGTTGAGAGGCACAGACCTGGGATTGCAGATCTCTGCTGGCCACCACCTGAAAAGCACAAAGGAAATAAAAAAAGACAACTGTTGAGTTCCCTGAACCACAGCCCTAGCTTCTGAGTTTGCCTAACAGGACTTTCTTTCCCTTCTCAAAGAAATGAACTCCTTCCCGAGGCACTCAAGGCTCCCTCAGAAAATCCCTGGGATTTTCACAACACAAAACACAAGGAAAGTTCTTACTCTAAATTTTGGAAAAGGCTTTTAGGAATCCATGTGGCATGAAAGTGGATTTCTAAGATACCTACAAACACTTGTGCTTCTGCATAATGGCAACCAAGTGCCCATCCCTGCTGGGAGAAAGCAGGAGGATCCCATTTCAAGGGTGACCTCGATGTCTGACACAAAGCAGATGAATCTCTGCACTTCCAGTCCTTTTTCAGGAGGACTGAGCTGCTCTGCATTATCCTCCTGTAATTCTACAGCCCCTTACAAACCCCCAAAGCATGAAAAGCCAAGCACAGTGAACTTGCCTGTAATTCCCAAGCTTGACCCAAACGATCTGCTTGTAACGCAGCTTCTTGCCAGCTTTGCAGTCATTGCAATTCCAGCATCCCTCAGGCATTTCTATGTTGAGACACTCGGGGTGGAAGGAAGCTGGGCAGGACTCACAGCACAAGAGTTTGCCACCTTGAAACAAAGAAACCCTGCTTGGTTTATAGAAGTAAGGACCTGCAGAGCAGCTGACGTTCATCTTACATCATCCATTCTGCACCCTTGGCTTGCCGCACGGAAAACCAGAGAAAGGGATCAAGTCAAACTTAACAATGTTGGTTAAAAAAGCCTGTGTGGTGCCACCTCTGACACCTGAATGCATCAAAGAGACACAAAAAGCAGCTGAGTCCTGTTTAAACAAGGTAAGTTGGGAGGAGAAGCACCCTGGAAGCACTGCAGCTGAGAGCAGTGCCCATGGCCAACACTTGGGTTTCTTTCCTTGGCAGTGCCCAAACCTCTGGTTTGTTTCTTTTTTGCTGACAAACACACACATTCCTAAGAAAAAACTTTTCCAATCAACATTGTCATGACTGAATCCCTCAGTAACCACTCAGGGAGCATTAAAATTAGCCCCCCCTCCCCCAGCCTATAGGTTGATCCATGCTTTTCTGTCTCAAGGCCATTATAAAAGAATCATAAAGTTAAGTGTGCACCTTACACCAAAAGGAAAGTTTACCAGAATGAGACACTACACAACTTGTCCCCATCCCAAAAGTTCCTTTTGCACATGAAGGAAACCTTCGTGCTGTGGTTAATAGTGATTTCTGCAGTTTGCACTTACTGGAACAAAAGTTGGTTTTGGCTGGATTCTATTTTGGCAGATGTACTAAATCTGGAGAGCCCCAGCACAGCTCTAAACCACCCTCAGCAAAGCAAGCAGCTCATAAAACATGACTTAATACAACACAAATATGGAAATATTTTATATATGTAGCTACATAACAGACACACAAATGTACTTTTATAGATTATTTTTTTTTTTTTTTGTGTCCCAGATGGAAAATCTGAGAGAGAGACTTGAGAATATTGAAAGCACAGGAACAAAAGAAGTGTGAAAAGAAACCTTCACTTATCAGGAAATCTTGTCCACCTATAGACTTTCAAAAATGTCACTGCTGCATGTCACAACAAGCATTCACTGAGCAGATCAGCTGCATCACCACCACTGTATTTCCTCTGCTAAAACCACCAAACTCCAACCACAGGGATTTTCCAGAGCTCGTCATAAAACCCTTAACTTTTCAACTAGTTGTTGTTGTTGTTGCAAAATGTTATTTCAGAGGAAATACAGACCCAGTGTAAATTACTGAAACGTTTTTCCAACATGGTAAAATGCCAAGGGATGAAAGAAAAAAAAAATAAAAAATAATAATAATAATAAAAAAAATCAAATGCAAAACTTCCAGTGCTAAGCAAGGAAAAAAAAAAAAAAACCAAAACCAACAAGATTTGCTCTCGGGATGCATTAGTGAGATACTGCTCAAGCCAAGCAGAGGGCTCAAAATAATTTTTGTGTTCAGGAATTCCAGGAACTACTGAAAGCCATCAAGCTAGCAAGGTTCAAGGTAACCAAACTGCAGCTTGGTTACCAGGGCACCGGCTCTGAACGCTCTTGGGAAAAATCAGATTTCTGCAAGGAATAAAACATGAGAGGTCTGAGCATTTCATACAGCCAGAAGGTATCCTGAGAGGCACCCCCAGCAGCAGGGGAAACACTTTCTGTCCTGGGGGAGCTGGGACACGAGGACTGATGGACACAGACACAGAACCTCTCTGCCTTCCCCACACACCCTTATTCACCCTGAAAAAGAACTAAAAATTCCTTCCTCCTCTCAGGCTCTGTGTAAGCTACCCACAAGATCTGAAGCAGAACACCTCCCCTCTTCTCCCACAGATCAAAATCAATTGAAGAAGCTGTTTTACATCATCCAGGCAGGCACTGAACTACAATACCAAGCTCTAATTGCCACCTCCTCACTTTCCTGTGTAAATAGCTTCCCAGAAGCTGGTCTAGCCTAGGCCAGATACCAGATGATTTAACCTCTTTACTTTAACTAAGGAGAATTTAGTGACAGCAATTATTTTAAGCCCTTTTGTAATTAAAAAATAATAATAATAATTAAAAAAAAAAAATTGCCAACAACATGAACACAGGCTCACAATAATCAATGAGTGAAGTTTACTGGAAAGCAACAAGTGGTGCTTGACAGGCAGACATTTCTTGTTTGATTTAAAGAGAGGAAAAAAAAATAATAATAGAAAAAGTAAAAATTAAAGAGAAAGAAACTATTTTGGTTACCTTTCTCACATTTCTTTTTGGAAGCTGACGAAGGAGGAGGAATCATAGGTAATTTCATCAACTCAGCACGATTTGATTCATTCAGTAGGTAGTGGGACTTATAGGCATATGAACTGAACAGGGGGTCTGAATGGTCCTGCACTACCAACCCTATACGAAACAAACAGAAAGAGATGAGTTGCAATGAAACTACCCATGATTCCATCAAGGAGAAAAGAAAATAAATCAAACGAAACACCTCCAATGCACATCGTGTGTGAACGAAAAATAAAAAGGTAAAATGAAGAAAAAGTCTGACAGAAAAGGTTTCTTCACTAAGAAAGAGGTTTATGTGCTTGAGAGACTGAATTAAAATGTAGCTGGAGAAGCCTCTGATGAATAAGCTGTTCCTAAGTAGAACTTCACTTGTGCTGTTACCCTTATTTTGTGCATTTATAGAAAAGCACAAGAAAAGCAACCAATTTCAGTTCTGTGTGACCCCCCCTCCCCTCCCAAGTGACAAAACCAAGCTCGTGTGGAGAGCTGGGGGATGATGGGCACTACACCAAAGGCCAAGCTGTTAGTCTGGGCCACAAAGTGCCAAAGCAGAGGGTATACCCAAGAGCTCAGCATCCCAACCTACCTATGAAAGGGTTTTTTCTCTATAGATGTGTAAGAAAAAAAAGAAATAACCAGGGAGGTGAGTGATTCTGCAAGGCACCAAAGGGGAAAGGAAAGATGAAAGCTTGTTTGTTTTGGTTTTTATTCTAAAGAGCCAGGAAGCCCAGAACCCCATGGCTACAGATCTGGCCAGCAACTCAAGAGCAGAGCAGCTGAGATCCAGGGAAGGAGGAAAGATGAAGCACCAAGACAGCCACCAACTCCTTCCCTGGGGGACAGAGGGAGCTGAGTGCTGTCAAGAAGCTAAAGATGTGCTGTGAGGATGGGGCCAGCCTACCTGGAGAGCAAGTCCTCAGCAGGGCTCACCTACACCTGCAGCCAGGTGAACTACACCCTGCTCACACCAGGCTGCTTCAAGGAAGGTGAATAAAGCCTTGAAATACACTTTATTTCAAGTACCTCATGATAAGCACGTTTGTGTATTTTACAGATTGTCTGACATCTACATTTTCCTCACTTCAGTAACGTTTTGCACTCAAAAACAAAGTTTCCCTGTCTCCCATCAACCAAAACCAATGAAGCAACTGCTCACAGAGGTGCCCAAGTGCTGCTCAAGCATTCTGTTCCCTGTTCATTTCTGAGCAGGAGCTCCCAGTGCTCCTGCCACAGATGTTTTCCTCACCTCATGTCCTTTGCTGACCACACACAGGGCTCAACTCAGCCCAGCCAGGGAGTTTGCTGACTGTAAAACCTCACACAACCTTTCCTGGGTGAAGCACATCAGCTCCTGATCCCAGCTATGCCTGCCAGAAACAACCCCCCCAGACATTCTCTAGAAGAACAAGCACATGGTTGCTGTTAAATACAGAGGATTCAGTCAGGGGTAGTAACTTTTCAGTCAGTTTGTAACTTTACAAAGCTTTGCAAAGCTTGTAATTAAGTCTGAGTGAATCTACAGGACAGGAAACTCCACCTGCCCAGGTTCAGAGGTTATTTAAATTGCCAGGAGAAAACACAGAAGCCAGGTTCAGGTACAAACAGAATTACTAAAACCATGTCAAATGAAAAAAAAAAAAAAGAAATAAAAAGAAAAAAAGCATGAAAACTTTCTTCTGCACTTCATCTAATTTTTAGAAAGAATGCAGGTTTGCACCTCCAGCAAGCATGAGACTCCTTCCCTGTGATTCAGTTTTGGAATTCTATTCCCAAATTCTGATTTCTGCATTGTATCTGTCAAGATGGATGCCAAGTAGCAGGAACTCCTTTTCATCAAGCTTTTAAGTAGAGTCTACCCAAGAGATGTTGGAGGCTTCTTTTACAGCTGTACATCACAAAGTAGCCAAAACTTGGGAGAAAAAAATTCCCCAGGAGAATCACCTGCTGTGCATCTGTAACAAACCACTGCAATTTATAACCTAAATAGGTTATAGATTTGTTTTGTTTAGACCTCAATCCTGAAGCCTGCCATTGCCTGGGTACAAACAGATCCCAGTGACATGGTCACCTCTGGTAGGAGCAGAGCAGCAGGACAAGACAACATCCTACTGTACAGAGTTCTGGACCTGAATACTCACAGGGGGAAACCCAAGAGACATTCCTAATCTGCCTTTCAAACCAGGGAAGATCCACAGAAACTCTCCAGTCATAAAGCTGTACCTGTCCCTGATACCAGACTGACTCCAGACAGCTGAGACAAAAAAAAAAAAACCAAACCAAAACCATAAAAGCAAAGTGCTGAAAATATTATGGAACCACTCTACCTACCAACAGTAAATGTTATAGACCAAAAGCAAGTGGAAGTCTCATGACAACTGTTGACCAAAAAAATGCAAAAGTAAAAAAAAATAAAATAACCACAGGCAGTATTTAAATCCCAGAGAGCCCTAAGGGAGGAGTTCTTCATGAAATACATTATTTTTATCACTAAACTGCACGAGTGACCACAAGAACTATAAAACAGGGGAAAAAACAAGTCTGCTCACCTCTTGCACAAACGAAACAAAAGCCTACATTTACAGCTGATGAGGAGTGATTCCTTTTGGAATGGTTACTACAGATGAGAATGTGGGATGACACAAACAAGCTTCCTGCAGCAATACAGCCATCTCCTGAGTGATAGGCAATGGGACATCTGAAACATCTCACCATGCGACCTGTTCAATATAAATGCAGAAAAATGCACCATGTCACCCTGGAGTCAGGATATGGTAGGAAACACCACAGACAGATGCAAGGCTGAGTTTGGTTCCAATCAGAGTACTAGGGTAAAAAGAAACATTTACACCTTTAAAATAAATAAATAAAAAAAAAAAAGTTTGACAAATGTTAACTCGTAGCTTTCACTTTAAAGCCCTGTTAAGGAAACCACCATGGTGTTAAATCATTTTACTGTCATTATTTAAATACTTTGCCTCGCTTTTAGAAGGATTCTTGAAAAAAATGCTGTTCTGAAGGCCACTACCAACTGCCTTTTGTAAAAAAGACCCATCCTTTGGCCTCACACTCCTAACCCTTGGCTTCCACGAAACCCAGTAACAAAAGCTGACCTCAGAGCTGTGGATCTCCCTGTTCTCCCACCCAACAACGAGTTAACCACCTCAGTTCCAAGGAAACCCCTCGCTGCCTGAGGGAGGGCAGAACCACACTCACTGCTCCTGAGAGGACACCTTTGGGTCCCCTCCTGCTTCCCAGGGCTGTCTCCTGGCTCTGCTCTCACCTTTGCTGGCTTTGTGGATGTCCTTGTCCATGGAGCAGGCTGTGCAGCAGTGCTGGGGGCAGCGGAAGCCCCGCGACTCGAAGAGGGCGGTGGGGAACTTGCGGACACAAACCTCGTGGTAAAACTTCCCACAGCTGCTGACAGAGCAACGCTTCACGTCCTTGCCAGGGAGCTTGCAGGAAAAGCACGTGTGTTCTCCTTGTAAAAGAAGGAAGAAGGAAGCTCAGCTGTGACAGGCAATTCTTGGAGGTGCAGAGGATGTGAAAGAAAATGACTGTGAAGCCAAGAGTTACAGGGGTTTGAGCAGCACAGGCTCCTTGCTTGAGCAGGCAAGCTGGACTCTGTAACCCACAGTACCTGTGGAACTGCTGCTAGCACAGGAGCTCCTTACTCTGTGCAACACCCTCAGCAGTTCAACACTTTCTTGGGTACTTACTAAATGGAAAATGAGAATCTGACCCAGAGGTTAAAAAACCCCAGAACGGAATAATCCAACCCTACCCCCCAAACCTGGAGACTTACTGTCCTGGTTTGCTCTGACCAGCACGTGGCTCCTCAGCAAATCCCCCCCAGCCCCCCTTTTTCCAAACCTGGGAACACACTCACCATTTTTACACTCTGTGCAGATGAACTTCTCATCAGGCATCAGCTTCAGGCCAAGACACTCCACGTGAAAGACGCTGCAGCACTCGCCCTCGCAGGACACCAGAGACTCTCCAGAGCTCTCACAGATCTTAAACAAGCAGAGAGCTCATCAGAAAACAGCTACCTGACTGACCCTAACCTGAAGTTAGCAGAGGAACTGGTTTAAATAACTTCAGGGCTCAGGCAAGGCAGGAGAACCAGCCTGCAGCAGGTAAACCCCTGGGCTGAAAACAATCCCAGCACTTTCTGTGTCCTGGAGGCACTCCAGGATCCATCCAGACTCCTGGTTTGCTCACACACCTGGAGAGCAAGGGCAGTTTGTTCCCTTACTACTGACCAGGAAACTGGCCAAGATTCCAAGGTTTTCTCTCCTAAACACCAGAAAATTCTCACTCTGCACTACCCTGAAAGGCCATTTGAAACCTTGGAATGGAGCAGAAAATGGCACCAACTTCTTTTACCATGCCAACAGGAGTGGCTTAGATACCACATTTTAGGTTTTGAGCTTTCTAGCATGAGGAGGGCTCATGAATCATCTCCAGAACATAAAACCCCCTAAAAGCCATCACATTATGAGACACAACTAAAGCAAAGTGGTATAATCTGAAAAGTCTGCCAGCTCAAGCTAAGAGAAACGGACAACACATCTCCAGCACTCGTTTCTTTACCATCATTACCTGACAAACAGTGTCTTTTTTATTTGTTCCAGTTCCTCTCCTGGATAAACTGGAGTCTACTGACTGCACATCAGAAGCATCAGCATCAGCAGCAGCTGAAGGGCTGTCAGAACGTTTTCCAAAGCTGCCCTACAGGGAGGAAAAATCCAAGGCACTCAAACCAGACACTTCCAGAGGACAACCACATTCTGAAAAAAAAATGCTACATCACCACTGACCGAGAGATCATTCCATACATCAAGAGATTCACAAGGTCCTTGAAAGTTGCTAAACTTGATTACAAAGACATAACTTGACATATCTGTTACCTGGACAAGCAAATAACCACAGATATCTACTTTACTTTTCCCAGACCACTCAAATTGACACCAAAATACAGCAGCAGCCCCTAATTCCCAAAGAATCTCACATCCTTCCAAAGGATGGGCAGAGTCAGTGATCTAAATCAATATTTTGCCAGACAAAGAGGTAGGAAAAAAATAGAGATTCTACAATGGAGGGAATCAGAAAGAAAATCAATACAATGCAGGGGATCAGAAAGAAAAATACTGGGTGTTATTTATCCAATAAAACACAGGAAATCTGCAGAAAATACTCTTGACAGATTAAATGAACAGAACCCTGTGAGAAAGAAGATGCCTTTACCTGTACATCATTAAGTCCTCTTGAGTCAGAGTCAGATGTATCTCTGTAAGCTGAGCTAGTCAGCTCTACATCAGTTGAGGCACGACTCCTTTTCTTTAGAGGTTTACAAGAATCTGAAATCTCGCTGGCACCTTAACACAACACACTAAAATTAGTTTTAATATATGTCCTCAACATTTTGCTTAAAATTAACAAAGGAAAAAGAAACATGAGCCTGAAACAACTCTATTTGCTGGCCTTAATTTTCAGCTTGCAATTGTCACCAGTTTAATTCTCCTGGAAAAGCTAAAGAATTGGGAACCACCTCAGAAAGATATTTTGACACAACTTCTAAACATAGCTGAGATAGGAGGAAGCTACTGAACTGCCTACAACAGAAGGTAAGCCCTTCACCATTCATCTTTAAAACATGGCTAAGCAAAGACTTTTTATGTCCATGAAAAGGACTTAAATTATCTGCTTGCACCACACTACACTCCCAACCAGCAATGCACAAAGAAGCAAACAGCAACAAAACCCCCAGAATTAAGATCAGCATCTATCACGTTCACCACCAGAAAGTGTGAAGACCCCTGCAGTTTACACAGAACAAAACCCACTGCTGCAGTGTGGATGAGCCAGGAACTTTGAATAAAGCTTCTGCTAGTGTGTAACTCACCTTTCTGCAGCGCTGTCTTCACTGCTGTCAGGGGAACCATTTCAACCTGTTTGAATAGGAAAATCCACAGTTAAAACCAGAGGAATTTTTCTCCCTACTATTAAAAAGAAAACATTTCAGTTTAAGTGATTAGCATCTCTGAACTCAGATGGAGTCTGTCCTCCCCTCCTCAGTGGGAGCCTTCTTGTCCTCTTGGACTGAACCCTACGCTGAGTGCCAGCAGCCCAGCCGGTCACTCGCCGGCTCCTTTCCAACCTCTCCCTTTGGGCATGAAGATGACAGCAAAGCTTTCTCCGTCCCCAGCAGGCAGGAGCAGGGCTCGTTTTGGCAGCCAACACTCAAACTTTCCCACATCCCCACAGCTGTGTAGGCACAAGCTCCCCTGAACAGGGAGGACACTCTGCAGACGTGACCACCGCCGCACTTCCAGCCTGGCCCAGCCTTCCCCGCTGCCCGGAGCCCTGCAAGGGGTGGGATGGGCAGAGCCTTGCAGAGCTCCAGACAGCTGGAAAACCCAGGGCAGGACAACCTGAGATAGAAAACTTCACCATCTTGCAATCAAACTTCTCTAGCCTAGGTCAGGAGGACAAGTTTAGGAACTGCTCTGCCAAAGGAAGACGTGAAAATCTGGCGGCTGCCCGGGAGTTACAGAAGAAATTGCCTAAAATCCTGGTTTTAAGGTTAAAAATTACAAAGCTATTTCATTACAGGTTGGTTACATATGCATGTGGAAACACATTTAGTAAATATTTAAGGATTATTCTATAATTTTTTTAAAAAATATTTTATTTTGTTGTACAATAGGTAAAAACATACAATAGAAGGATTTGTATAGGATACATTTGGTAATACAAATATAAAATCTAAACAATCACTTTTATTTCTCCACTAGTCACTGTAACAGTAGCATTAACATTTTGTTTTTCCCATTAATTGTACTCGTTCCAGTTATAAATTTATACCAAGTTGCTGCAGACTAATTTGGGAATCAGTTGCAAGAAAACTTGACTTTGGGTAACAAATATTGTTGCATAATTGTAAGTTAGTAAGTTTTGTTTCCTTTTAAATATAACTTAATACATTCAAGGTTATGAGCATTACAGTGCATCTCTGTTTAACTTTTAGTCATATACTTTTCCTGAGAAAAGCACTTCCATGTTCATAGTCTTGGTTAGCTGGATAATATAAGCAAGCAAAGCTAACTGGGATCCATGAAGTTCATATTGTTGGTTCTTATACCTTTGTGAAATTAAGAAACAAACACAAAACAACTCATTTGAAAACAAGAAGGCTGCAATGCCTGCTGAGGAAAGGCTGAAGGGGCTTTGCCAGGGTTCCTACACCCAGCATTTAAAGTTGCTTTAAAGTTTCACCTAGTTAGGTGGATGCTATGGCATCAAAATAAAAACGTGAACAAGGCAGAAGCAACTGGGTTCACTTTCAGCCTCTGAAGTGAATGAAGTGCAAAACAAAGTGTAAAGGGCAAAGAATAAATTAAGAGATAAAAACAATTTTTCCCCTTCCCATATAAATCTTTAGCCTGACTGTCCCTTAAAAAAAAAAATATCTCACTGGTAAAAGATAAACTATGAAACATTTTATATAAAAAAAAAACATTCTCAGGTTTCAAGCAGAGAGGCCCTTGAGGGGGGAAAAAACAATTAAACCATGTAAGGAAAAGAACCAACAACTTTGACAAACTTGGTCAAAAAGTGTATTCAGCTTTTAATATTAATGTCCATCCACTGAACTTCCCTGCTCATTTCCATGCAGAATTTTTTTTTATATATTTTAAAGCAACAACATTTGTCTGTCTGACATCCAGATTAAAGGAATGCCCTGTACATGTTGGAACTACTTATACCCCAGATCTGTTTTGCTGATGTCTGCCAACATAAGAGTCTGACTATTCATCTTTAAGTCAAATCATTCTTTAAAAGTCCATTTTCAGAAGTGGTCAGATTAAATCAGTCTAACTTCACTTGGAAAACAAAACCTCAATACAAACCAGCAGCTAAATCAAGAGCAAAAAGGAAGGAACCTGGTGGCAATTCCATCAAAATAGAAATTACTGAAAGAAGATCATTTTGCTGAGAACAGAAATCTCAAGGTAAACAAGGCAGGTTCGTTAGGAGTCTTGCATCATTGAGTTCCCATTTTCCACAGCCTGCCTGACACTGTGAAGATGCCAGTAGCAGAGTCACAGCAATGGGATTGACAGGGGGATTTCATGAAGGAATAGTCCAAAACGAAACCCGATGGGGGAAAAATGGAGAAAAATAAAAAGGCACCAATATAAGCCACAACATTTATGAATACAATATATTTTAACTCTCTACATGGAGGAAGCCAACCTGCTCCTTTTTGATCTTCTTCTTTGGCACAACTTCAGTGGATTTCTCAGACTCTGAGCGGGTTCGAATCGATCTTCTCTGTTGCTTCTTTTCTACAGAACCTGAAGAAAGAAAAAGGTTTCCATGATGTGATTCCTTCTATTCCTGAGGCACAGCAAGATGTTCAACACCAGATCAACAGATAAAAGTAACGAAACCAAGACTTTGTTCCTCTTTTGAATGTTTTATTTTTAAATTCTGTTCCAAGCTATTTGCCAACTGGTGCTGTGGCTGCAGACAACAGGTTCTGATTCCATAGACAGAGATCAGCTTCAGAAAAAGACACCAGTAACAGAGTAAACAAAAAGCTGGAATCCAGGTGATGGCCATTTCAGAGCACACCTCTCAAGCAAGCACAGTCTTCACTTGGGTTATCTTTTAACTGAACAGTCCATCTTTGGTGTCTATGGGAAGGTATCCAACCAACTTCTTGAACTAAAACAAGCTAGAAAATTTAAGACACAAAACACAGCTTCCAAGTTTCCACTCAAAACCTCAGTTCTGTGTCCCTGCTCTGCAGGGAAGAGCCTTCTCTCAAAACTAGATAGCACAAAACTTGCTTTAAAGCAAGAACCAGGCTGCAGCATGTGCCATCAACACCCAACTGAACACAGCTGAAGATCGAGAGGTGAAGAGAAACTCAGCACAAACAGAAGCAGTGATCATGGTGTGTTATTAATGGAAGTGAAAAACAAGTTTCTGAAAATATTACCATGGAAAACAAACTGGGATTAATGAAGGTTATAATGGCATTTGAGGAGATGGAGTAGGAGGAGCTGCTGCTTTTGTGACATCTGAGAGCGGCAAGATCAGAAGAGCTTTCTGTGCTGCAGTACCTCCAAAAAGGGTACACACCACGTGCAGCTTCTGAAACACAGCACACACTTAGAGCTGTACTGACAAAAAAACCTGGAAAATTTACAATTATCTGTTGTGAAGCATTACCCTGGGTTTTCTGCTTTGGTAGTTTCACTTAAAGAAAACACGAACACAAAAGGATTCTTATTCTTCCAAGCAAAAATACAAATACACAATGCAAAAATACAGTTCCCTCACTGTGCCAGACAAATACACTAGGAGAGAAAATATCTTGTGAGATAGGCAGGCTGAAAGAAAGCCTTTCAAAAGGACTTCAGGAAAAAAAAAAACCAAAAGCAAGATTCCTCTTGATAAATTAGATGCTAGGGGCCATCTTTTATCACCTTTGGTTTGGCCAAAATTCTCTGAAACAGCTTAAAATAAATTTGGGCAAGTGTGACCAAAGAGTTCATGTCATCAATAATGTATTTTCTCCCTGTGCTGCCCCAAGGGGGAAATAAGATGCAAGCCCTGTACCAGAGGAGCAACTCCACAACAAGCAGTGCATCAGATACTGGCTGAAAGCAACACTGACCAATGCAACGGGCACTTTTTCCTCTTCCTGCTCTCCAAGGATCCAGTGCATCACCTCCACAATGCTCCTATCCCATCTTCATGCATACTTTGATCCAGAGTTTCAGGACAGATTTCAGCCCAGCCATCTACCTCCCTGCTGGCCAGGCCAGGTTACTCCTGTCCCAGCTGTACGTAGAGGCACTATGAACTCAAAAAGAGTTGTTCTCTCTACTGTCAGGTTTTCAAGATAAGAGAATTATTTCCCCAGCATTCTGGAACTCTGAACATCTATCTGGAGGTTACCAGCAAGGACTCCCAGAGTCAGTCTGTGGAATACTTTACCGTAAAGGTATTCTGAAGTTCCGGTGACCTTAAATCTGAAAAAAGGACTTCGCAGTTATGTTCCATGAGAGGGGACCAATAACTGTCTGTGGACTTTGGAAATGGCTTTGAAAGTGACTGTTTGGAGTGTGTACTGAAGGAAAGCTCATGCACTCTATAGGGTGTTACCAGGTGGAGTTTTACGTATCCAAAAAACCTAAGAAAATGAAAAAAGAGAGGCTCAGAATTCTCCCCCCCCTAATGTCTGAAGAGCCATTGTGAAGGTGAAGCCTTTAGTTCCCAGCTGAGAGAAACCAAGAGATCCCCTCTCCTGCTGCAAGGCAGCAACTCTCTGAAAAAACTGAGGTAGCTACAGCAACTAAAACTGGAAAGAAGCAGCACTGCCAACAGCAGCAGAGGAAGCCCCACTCACACCAGAACATCCAGACTGTGAAGCCCCCAAAAGCAGTCCACAAACCAGTGCACATAAAAAGAAATCATCCTAAAAACTACACAACAACAGAAGAGTCTTTGCAGGGAACAGGGAAGCCCTGCAGGTTGACCATGAAGCTTTTGACCTGGAGCCTCATTTATTTTGTGTTTGGAAATGGAGGAATAACCAAACAGAGGGATAGCTAAAGCAGAAGTGACACCTGGCAGCATTATGAGGCTTTTTTTCCTCAGAAAAGGTTTTCAACAAGTGTATTGTAAAAACTCTTCCATCTTTTTTCTTCTTCCACACCATGAGAATGTACAACTGACTGGGAGAGAAAAATCAGGGTGCTCTGCTGGCACCTAAAATTTACTTTTCTACACCCAATGTGAAAGTTAAGTCTGATACTACACCAACAATTCCAAGCACAGTAACAAACATGCAGCAGTGAATGGATTTCACACAGCCTGTACAGAATCTGTGGTGAAAACTCAGAAGTCACTAGAGGGAAGGGAGAAACCTGATCAGCTCTTGGGTTTAGGATGACTCAAAGCTGTCCCTTTTCAGGAACCCCTGTCCTTTCACCAAAGGACATCCATCTCCTCCTGAGGATGGTGAGAGGAGGACACACTGCAGACAAGTTTCTGCTGGTGGGGAAAAACTCAATCCCTTCACAAGAAGTCCCATTAGCTACTTCTCAAAAATCAAAACACAAAAAGAATGTTCCAAGTCTAGAAAGCACTCCTCCCTTCTTCCTTCCTCATTCTTCTCTGCCACTGTACTACAAATCACACTCCAAACAGCATGCTCTAGGCTTTCCCTTCTCAGTCTCAAGCTCCTTTACTTGGGTGCCAAGAGCCATTACAACACTCTGCTAACACACATCCAGTATGATGCCTTCTCTACCAACTTGCCATCTGCTCTCCACAAGGCACCCAACCTTCTGGTGACAGATACTGTAAGCTCCAGACACTAAAAGTTCTGAGGCCAAGCCAGCTAATCCCATCACAAAGCCATCCTGCACTCCTCAAGGATCTGGGCTCACCCCAAGTTCTGTGAGCCAGGCTTGTTGCAACTACTACATAAACAGAAGGAATTATCACTTTTAGCTAACAAGAAAATGCTGGGTTTGAGATTTGAATTTAAATGTGAGGTGGCAGATGAGGATTCTGCCTCTTTGCCTACCTGTTGACCCAGAAGTTGTTTCTGGAGAGGAGACATTTTGCACTGCTGCTTTTTCATTTCTCTGATTTGATGAAGAATTAAGCTTCTCTTGTCCTTTGACGCTGATTTCTGTTTTGTTACCAACTCCCTTAAAATGAAAAAGAAGAAAATATTCTCTTAGCCTATTTCTGTAGGTGTTGTTACCAACAACCAGACTGAGCTACTCCTAAGTCTAACAGAAACATTCCACACTCTTTAACCCAACACATGCACATGATGACATCTAGGACTCAGCTGCTTCCCTGCAGAACTTTCCAGCCCTCTCATTCTCCCCTTACACACAAGTAAATAACAATAATAATAAAAATATCCAGACTTGTCTAAACATTACCTTCTCTCTAATGTTTAGGATGAAATAAATACCCTCCAGGTAGAGAGGCAGAAGAAGGAGGCAGAGAAATAGTCCTAAACCTTTTCCTTACACTGACTGTGAGAAGCTGCTGTGCACCTGAAGGAAGCTAGGAGGCAGAACTCATTTTAAAAGTCTGTTATACAAAAAGTAGTTATTAGTTTTTAATACATCATTAACAACTTGGCATCCATTTCCCACAGATCCATTTGTTTTAAAATTTACAGGTAACTTCTGGATTGCTTCAACTCAGAAGCTGGAATCAATCAAATTTAACAGTTTGAGTGTGTCACGAGCAAAAATGTGACCATCTGCAGGGAGCTCCTCTGCCACCAGCAGAATGGTTCCTGCCAGAGAGACTTCTGGGTGCATGGAACTGAAGAGATCAGTGCACAGAAAGACTCTGTTGTCACATCCACCTTTGGTTAGATTTGGTGAAGGGAACATGTTTTGTGGAGCGTGGTGGACAGGAGTTTAAGCTCCACAGTAAGACAGACATGGGATTAACTTCTGAGCAGGAGAGGAGTCAGCCCAGGAAGGACATACCTTAGTGGAATAAACAAACTGATCGATGAGCTTCCCATCCCCAGCAGCGTTCTGAAGGGCAAAAACCTGCTCAATTTTAACAACTGGAGACATGTTACATTTTTGAAGGTCCAAGTTGTGCATGGTTATGGAAGGTGGTAAGGACTTCCTAGCTGCAGCTGTTTTCCATGCTATTTTCACAGGAGGTGGCTCCTCTTCCTCCACACTGGACTGCCTCCTTTGGCTCTGTCTCCTTGCCTCAGCACCAGAGGGTGAGGCTGCTGCCCCCTCGGGGGGGTCTGGATGGGTGCTGGGTGCTGGCTTGGGTCGGCGGTTCTTCTTGGTCTCTGATTTAGGAGCAGCAGTCTTTTTGGCTTTTGACAAAGCCTCCTCTGGCTCTTTGTCTATATAAATGAAGGTGTATTGTTCTATCCTTTCCTCACGAGTCATTTTCAAGGCTTTCTCAGCATGGGCAATGCCAATGTCCCACTGAGCACGCTCCCTCTGCGGCCTCGGTTTGCGAATCTTAAGGAACAAAGACAAGTAGCCAATTACACTGAAGATTTTGCCAGGTGCAGCACTTCAATGGCAACCCTGAGGTTCTCTAAAGCTCTCAGGTGGCAGATTTACTTCTGCTCTCCATTTATAGGGCCTTTTTTTGAAAGGTGGACAGTGAAACCCGCTCAGAGTAGAAGCAGACACTGCAGCTGGATCATACAGCCATCAGAAGTGTCTGCCCTGAGTGACAATTTCACTGAAGACAAGAAGGGGCAGGATTCAAGCCTTTAATTCTGTTATCAGACACAGAATTAATCCCAATGATGACACACAAGTCCTAAGAGCACAAAACCATTTTTGATATCTTTGCCAAAAAGCCCCACTTCTGCCAGTGAAACGCTGGCGACCCTCCAGAGGGTGCAGGACTGTGGGGTTTCAGAACTGCCCCGTGGGTTTCACTGACACAGGCACTGCCAAAACCCCTCAGGACCATCAGTGCTCATCATACCTTCTGCTTCTCAGAGTGGTTGCTGGCTTGCTTAGCAGCCTCTGCCAGTAACTGCTCATACTGCTTGTGTCCTCTGTACTCCCGAACCCGCTTCTCGTGCACCCAGGCCCTCTCTGGTTGGTTGCTGAAAAACTGGACGTGGTATTCACGGGCACCTGGAAGTGAAAAATCCCAGTGAGCAGCTCCATCAACACCAGTTCACTCTTTCCTCCTCCACCTCACTCCATTCCTATGGGTGGAAGTACCCAGCTGAGGTTCAGGGATCAGCCAGGCCCGGATCCAGAGCAGTTGAAGATGGGAAGGTCAACACCCTCTGCCATGGGGAGCACTCCCACACTTACCAGCATCTCATAAATACTTTCAGTTAAGAGAAGTGGGGGTTTTCTGTGCACAGACTGCACAGGCTCATCTGCAGAGGTCATTTAATAAACACTGGGTTGACACAGTTCAGAACCAGCCCTGCTCAGTGTGCTCACAAGCAGAACACATCCCACCGAGGGACTCCAAAGATGAATTCTTTTTAATAAAGGAATAACTACAGGTACTGGATGCATTCTGGCAAAAATCTTCCTCTCTTACCTCTCGTGTTAATTTTGGTATGAACATCAAGCTGTGGGTCACATGAAACCATGCAAGGCCACCAGGGGTATGTCCCCACCTTGGACCAAACCAGGTCTCCAACCTGAAACTTGATGTCGTGGGTGACTTGTGTTGGAAGAGAAGGCAACAACTGCTGGACCTACAAAGAAAGTGCAGGCTCAAAGCCACAGAGAACAACCCAGCACACTCAAGACTTGTTATTTTTCTTTCAGGTATCCCTGAGGTTTTACAATCTAACATGAGATAAGGATTTCTCAAGGATATGACAGGAAACAGCTCCATGAAGTGGGGATTTACACTCCAAAGCCAAACCATGACACACACCAGCAGCCTCCACCCCCCTGCCTCAAGAGCTTCTGTTGGTTAGGAATATTGCTTTGGGGGATAAAATAAAGCAATAAATACAGTACAGCAAGAGTTGCTTTGGAGCAGTAATGATAAATAATAATTCAAAGAACTGTGAATTGATTTATCTGACAAATAAACCATTTAGTAGTTATGAAAACAAAAGTCATGGACTAGATATTCCAAAAGTGTTAATTAGTGTAGGTACTAACCTGGGGTTCCTCCAACACTGTATCTTCTCTCGGCCTTTCTGATAGCATGCTAAGCCTCTCATTTGGTCTCTAGGAAATGGGTAAGAATGCAGAGAAAGAAGGAAAACAAACACAAACAAGGTAAGGGGACAGAATAACCAAAACAAGGCATAATAATGAAACCAGGCAGAAAAAATAATCCACAGAAAGGCAACCACAAACCCTGAAAATATGAATGTAACTCCATATGTCCAATTCAGAGCAGTGGCATGACAGTCAATAAATATCCTTTTTCCCCCTACACTACTCCCATTACCATCATACCCACATAAAACAATGTTCCTCTGACACAGGTAAGAGAAGAACAAACTCAGGGACAGTAAACCCAAATAGCTTTCTATTCAATATACAACTTCAGAGAAACAGAGAGGAACATAAGGATGTCCCCAGTAATGTGATGAGTCTCACTGTACCCCAGTTATTGGCAGGAACATTAAAAAAATCATATTAAAATACAACATAAAAAGTGTAGGTTTAATTGCATATTGATGAAAACCTATTTGGAGGCTCAGAAGCCAACACCAGGAAGCCTGCAGGGCATTTGTTAGCCAGGCTGAGGCACACACGAGGCCTTTTCTGGCAGAGGAATGGGTTTGGAGAGGAAAGGATCAGCTCTGAACAGAAGCCAAGACCATGGGTGGAGAGGCTGTGATAGGGAGAGCCATGAGAAGAGGTGAGGAGATAAGAGGTGGGCTGTGAGCTATCTCCTGAGACACACCAGACACTGTAGGCAAGGAGAAGTCATCAGCTGGAGGACTCGGAGCAGCAAAGAGAGGAGTTGGGGACATGCAGCAAGAAATCAATGAGGCTGTCAATCCAAATTCTCCCTTGTCCATTTAAAATGAAGACCCCGTGCCAGGCAGCCCTGTTCAGCTCACAGTGTAGACATCACCTAAAGCCCCCCAGGTCACCACCTCCCTCAGAGCTGTCTGTGGAAAGCAGAGACTTCAGAGAGACCACACCAACATCTGGACATCATCTCCCCCTTCCTCCTGCTCCAGCCAGCCCCAGGAACCTGCAGCTCTGCCAGGAGAGGCAGCCTGAGCACACAGACCACAAACTTCCCACTCAGAGCAGCTGATTCCTGAAAGAATCTTCAGAGCCTGAAGTCCAAGCATGTTTTCATCACATTCCCATTCCAGACCAGCCTTTCAAGTACCAGCATCCCCCCAAAGCCAGGTGACAGCATCAGAGTGAGGAAACAACTCTGATCCCTCAACCTTCCCACAGAAGGTGTAAAACACCTGTACCTGGGGTTAGTTTGTTCCTAGCCAGGTGCTCCTGAGTTACAAATCTGACACCATCACCACTAAAGCAGAGGAAAACGTGGATGATGAACACACAGGAAATGAAACTGTGCAGTGGAAAAGGCAAATGGTGGGAGGATGAAACTGTGACTGCAATGGGTAATTCATAACAAAACCAGCAGCAGAGAACCCTGCTCATGTCAGAGTGATCTGCTGCCTGCAACAAGGCTGAGCAACAGGAGAGGTCTGACTGCAACAAGGGCTTTTGAAAAGGAAACAGCAGCTACAAGGACAGAAGCCAGGCAAAGATTTCTAGTGAATTCTGCATGACACAAATGGCTCAGAACTCAGGGTTTGTGAGGCAAGGGTTTAGCTCAGTCTGGGAAGGACACAGACTGGGTTCCAAGTGACACTGGTGACACAGAGGGACAAGCACAGCTGGAGCTTCAAGAGAAGAATCAGAATCCTGAGTAAGGAGGGGGACAAAATGGAAAGGCAAAACTGACAGGCTGATGTGGGGCTGAGAAATGCTGACACAGAGGCCAAAGAGCCTGGGTTAAAGACCTTGTCTTTAGCTGAACTCTGAAAGAACCAAACTCACTGAGGTTTGATTGAAGTGAAACAAGTGGCAGAAATGTACAAGGACAAACACCACAAGAGCAGCAGAGGCACTGAGCAGAGAGCTGACAGCTCATCCCACCTCTCACACAGCTGTAACACAGGCACAAGGGAGATGCTGCTCTGGACACCTCAGGGGCTACAGCCACCTGAAGTGGCTTCAAACACCATCTCCAAGATGAGAAGAATGAGGTACAAGTGCAGTCACTGGTGGCTCATGTTCTAATTGGATTGTCCACTCAAGTTTGGATCACAATGATCTTACTGAGCTTCATTAGAGTCAGCCATGGTGATGGAGATGGAGTAGAAGATCAAAGTCTGGACACATCACCAACCTCTCCTCTGTCCACTTACCAGAAGGGAGATGAAAACAGTTCTAAAACCTGTAAATATTCCTGCTAAGGGAGGTTTTGGGGGTGTGATAGCAGTGTGTCTTCCATTAAAACCAAACAGGAACAACACCCCTGCCACACTAGATGAGAGTCCTTGTCCCTGTAGGACAGGATCTTCTCCCAACTGTCAGGAGGTGCCACAGGCACAAGAAACTCAGCTCTTCATTGTAACAGCCCTGGCCTGATACAGCAACTCCCCCATCCTGACACTTTTCCAGCATTTCTGACACACACCACAACTGCTTTGTCCTGGCCAAGACAGAGTGCCTGGCAGGGCAGTAAATCCTGAGGTACAATGACCATGAAGGGGAACCCCTGACACAGACTCCATCAACAGCACCAGGCACACAGATGGCTGAGAGCATCATCACTCCACTTACATTTTGTTCCTCTGGTTCTAGTTTGGGGATTTTGTGGGACTTGCGCTCTTCCGAGCGGGACGAGTCGTGCTTGCTGCTCTTTTTCCTTTTCTCTTTCCTCCCTTCATGTTTTGCCTTGGCATACTCACTGGCTTGCACTTCATTTAAAAGGTCCCCACACAGGGAGGACTCAAACAATTCCCTGCCGTTCTGGATAGTTTTGGTTATTTTTAACTTGATCTCTGGTGAGCCAGTCTTCTTTGGGATCCCCGTTTGTGAGGCTGGAGGTGGTGGCTGGGGTGGGGAAGGCTTTTCCAGCACTTCCTGGGCTCTGGGGGTGGAATTTTCCAGGGGGTAATATTCCTGGGGACTGAAGTTCCTGGAGGCCCCATAGCCATTGGCGGAGCCGTTGGGATATTGGCTGTAGGGTTGGTACTTGGCTTGGGGCTCGTAGATGTTGATGGTTGGGGGGAACCCGTTGGAAATGGGGGGGAGGTCCTCAGAGGTGGGGGTGGGGTATTGGAAGCCTTGCTGCAGGGCAGCCTCGTAGGGGGTTTGGCCCCCATCTTCAGCAATGTCACTGCTGGCATCAAAGGCATCGTCCTGGCGGATGTTGGCGGAGTCAATGAGCTGAGGTGGTTGCTGAATTGTGTTTCCCATGATCCCTTGCATGAAAGAGAAAGAGAAATCCATTGTTCTGCTCCAGCATCCTTAGCTTTCCCTTTTTCTCATAGGGCCTAAAGGCAGGGGGGGAAGGGAAACAAGAGGTCAGTGTAAACAAAACAAAAAAAAAGAGCTCTAAAGACTGGCTTCCCCCTCCTCCAGCCAGCAGCCACTCTCTGGTGGATTTAGAGGATTGGCACCCCTGATCCTTCAAAAGCTCTCTTCACATGTTTCTGTAAACAGCTTTTTTTACTTTCTTCCTTTCTCAGACCTTTAAAGGAACACCAGCAGAGTGGTGCCCCAGAACTCTGAGCCCTTGTTACTGCTCAGGTCCCACCAGCAAGCACAGCTCTGGCACACAGCAGACTCCAACCCTCAGACCTGCAGCAGACACCACAGTCCCTGCAAACTGAATAAATCCACAGAAAGAACACTCAAACAGGAGGGAAACCCCTTCCCTCTCCCTCCTTGCCAAAAATTGGGCTGGTTGAGCAACCCTTAGCCAGCAGGAGACCCAAGCCATGGGTTGCAAACTCTTCTGAACAGTTATAAGGAATGGACATCCCCATCTCAGCTGCTGGGAAAATCAGCTCACATGGGGCAGCCCCAGATGGGGTTTCCAGAGCTCTTCCCTCATCAGAAGAGCAGAGTTTGCACCCCATGGCTCTTCAGCAGCTCCTCAAGGAGGGTTATCCTGCCCACCCCCTGCTCTCCCACCTTACTTTAATATTAAACACTCCAAACACCAGGGAAAGAAAAATAACCAAGAGATCTCCAGAACCTGAGGTTGTTTGTGGAATGAAGCTGCAGATGCTGCCATGCACACTTTGCAGTTTTCCACTGCATATTAACACACCAAAATCAAGCTGGATCAAAGTCAGACCTCCAGAACTCAACTCCTGGCTCTGAGGAGGTTTTTACATCCACTTAAATCATAGAATCCTAGAATGGGCTGGGTTGGAAGGGAGCTCAGAGCTCATCAAGTCCAACCCTTGATCCACTCCCCCCGTGGTTCCCAGCCCATGGCACTGAGTGCCACATCCAGGCTCTTTGGAAAGATCTCCAGACACAGAGAATCCACTCCTTCCCTGGGCAGCCCATTCCAATGCCTGATCACCCTCTCCAGAAAGAAATTCTTTCTCATCTCCAACCTAAACCTCCCCTGGCACAACTTGAGACCCTGCCCTCTTGTCTTGCTGAGAGTTGCCTGGGAAAAGAGCCCAACCCCCCCCTGGCTCCAACCTCCTTTCAGGGAGTTGCAGAGAGTGATGAGGTCTCCCCTGAGCCTCCTCTTCTCCAGCCTCAACACCCCCAGCTCCCTCAGCCCTTCCTCACAGCAATTCTGCTGGATCCCTTCACAGCCTCCTTGCTCTTCTCTGCACCTGCTCCAGCACCTCAAGCTCCTTCCTGAACTTCCTGAGCTGAGGGGCCCAGAACTGGACACAGGACTCAAGCTGTGGCCTCCCCAGAGCTGAGCACAGGGGCAGAATCCCTTCCCTGGACCTGCTGGCCACGCTCTTCCTGAGCCAGCCCAGGATGCCCTTGGCCTTCTTGGCCACCTGGGCACACTGCTGCCTCCTCTTCAGCTTCCTGGCAATCCAGACTCCCAGGTCCCTTTCTGCCACTCTGTGCCCAGCCTGGAGCTCCCCATGGGGTTGTTGTGGCCAAAGTGCAGGACCCGGCACTTGGAATGTTGAACCTCATCCCCTTGGGATCATCCCAACTCTCCAGTCTCTCCAGGTCCCTCTGCAGAGCCCTCCTGCCTTCCAGCTGATCCACACTCCCCCCAGCTTGGTGTCACCTGTGAATTTGCTGATGATGGACTCAATCCCCTCACCTAAATCCTCACTAAAGATATTGAACAGCACTGGGCCCAACACTGATCCCTGGGGGACACCACAGCCGCCATTTTGAGGCAGCCCCGTTCAGCACCACTCTCTGGGCCCGTTCCAGCAGTTCCTAACCCAGCACAGGGTGCTCCTGTCCAAGCTGTGGGCTGACAGCTTTTTCAGGAGGATGCTGTGGGAGACGGTGTCAAAGGTTTTGCTGAAGTCCAGGTAGACCACATCCACAGCCTTCCCCTCATCCACCAGTCGGGTCACCCGATCATAAATATCTTGATGTTCACCAAAAAGTCACATAGAGACCTAAACTTCAGGTAAGAAACACAAGTTTGCTTCAAGCCAGGTCAGTGTAACCCTTCCAAAGCAAACACAGCTCTGTATTATTTATTCTGCCTGTGTGTAGGCATAAAGGAGGTTGCTGTGCCCTTTTGGTCAGGTTGGAAGTGCCATTAACACATCCCAGAGAGACTTCTCATTATGAATCTACATATAACTCTGCTCACGTGGAATTCTCACCCCCTGCAAGGCAGCTCCACACCTCAGATTTTCAGAGCACTGAGACCACTGCCCTCCTCTGAGACTGCAAAAAGAAATTCAAGTTATGAGAGTAACAAGTGAAAACCTGAGCAGAGTTTTGCTCTGGGTTTTGTGGACTCCATACTCCAGATTCTCCTGCTGTTTGTGATCCTCTCTCCTGCCCTGAGCAATCAACCAGGGGCACATTTATCTCTGTAATTAAATGGCTGAGGGAAACAACTTAATAGCATAATGCTAGGCAGCACAATTCACTGATTGCAGCCACTTTCAAACCTTGTGGCTGGAAAACCATCCCTGCTCTGCAGCAGCACTGCCAGTGTGTGTGGGGCACAGCAGAGCTGAGGGGCAGCACAGGATTTGTGTCCCAGGGTGGATTTTGTCCCAAAACCACCTCCCATTCCAGGAAGAGGAAGTGGGATTGCTTCTATTTACCCATTAATTGTTGCCTTACATCTGCCAAACTGAAAAGCAAACACCAGATTTCTTGCACTGCTAAGGAACTGCACCTTAGGCTGCTTTTATTTATTATTAAAGCACATTAAATCTTTTTTTTTTTTCCTTCTTCTGAATATTTAAAAAAAACTTTGCTGCTGCCACAGCATTTCTGTCATCCTGGCACATCCACTGCAACCAAAAATCTATCCTGCATGCCATGCTTCCTTAGGAATCACCTCTGCTCATGTCAATGGCATCTGAATAAGTGCTTTCCTGCTTCTAAGTCTGACAGACTTGAAGTTTTGTGTCCAACTGGAAGATGCTGATTTGATGTGGTAAAATAATTTTAACACTTTTCATGATGATTATTTGTTCAGAAGCCTTTTTTCCCCAGGTGCAGGCTCTCTGGCATTACTTACCATGTCAAGCATCAAGGCAGAAATCTCATTTCACTGGACAGTACAGCTCCTCTAATGAGCAAGTGTCTCATGGTGCAGCAGGAAAAAAAAAATCCTCATTGCCACCACCAGAACCACTAATCCTCAGCCAGCCAACACCACCAGATTCAGAACCTCCAGGAATGCTCATTTTCAAGGAGCCTGCCTTGAATTTATCCAGCTGCAGAACCATCTCCTTGTCTCACAACTCAGAGCTTGTGCCTCAACTGTTTCATCAGGGAGGAAAAAATAAAACCAACCCAAACAAACCTTTCTCTCTTACTGCTGTGCCCTCTGGGTGACACCCTTGGTCCTGGGCCTTTCCCCTGGCAGCAGTTCCATGGCTGAGGACAGCAGCACAGAAACCCTGACCTGCTGCCTGGCTGGGCTCTTCAGTTCACTTCAACCTTCCCCAAAATCCAGAAGCACCAGGGGAGGCTTCAGACACAACCCCAGGAAGCTGCTCAGAGCATCCCCAGTTTGAGAAGCAGTGAAATTAACTGTACAGCAGCCCAAGCAAAAGGTTTCACCCTCCCCCAGCTCTCTGAAATCAGAACAAAACCTTTTTCTCTTCCACTGGCAGCTTTCAGCCTTTCCTTAAAAGAGTCTCCACGCTCTAAAGTTGGGATAAAACCCCAACATTTTGTGCAGTATTTCTCCAGGACACCAAGGTGATCTTAGAGGTCTTTTCCTAGCAGAATCATTCAGTGATTGTTTTGTTTATTCTCTGGGATGCTGTGTGCCTGTATCTGGGTGGTTACATCTCAGGACATCACATTCACCCACAAACCTCCCTCAGAGGTTGGGGATCAGACCAAAAAGTGACTCCAGAGGCTGCTTGTGAGCCTCACCCTGGTGCTGGGCAGAGCTCCTGTCCCAATGCTGGAGCACCAAGTCATGACAACCCCAGAGTCATGACAACCCCAGAGTCATGACAACCCAAAGTCAAGAGAGCCCCAAAGTCAAGAGAGCCCCAGAGTCAAGAGAGCCCCAGAGTCAAGAGAGCCCCAGAGTCAAGAGAGCCCCAGAGTCAAGAGAGCCCCAGAGTCAAGAGAGCCCCAGAGTCAAGAGAGCCCCAGAGTCAAGAGAGCCCCAGAGTCAAGAGAGCCCCAGAGTCAAGACAACCCCAGAGTCAAGACAACCCCAGAGTCAAGACAACCCCAGAGTCAAGAGAACCCCAGAGTCAAGACAACCCCAGAGTCATGACAACCCAAAGTCAAGAGAACCCCAGAGTCAAGACAACCCCAGAGTCAAGACAACCCCAGAGTCAAGACAACCCCAGAGTCAAGACAAGCCCAGAGTCATGACAACCCCAGAGTCACCTCTTCCTGGGACTACAATCCCTGATCAGCAAAGGTCCTTCCCCACACACAGACAAACCTGCTCTCCCCAGGACTGCTTCTTTTCCCTGGAAGGGCTGAAATAAGCAGCCCAACCAAAGGCAGTGTTGTCAGTGCTGAGTGGCAGCAGCTCCCTGCTAACACCTTGGGACAGCTCTGCCAACGTGGTGCTCAGGAGACCCAAACACTTCAGTCCCAAAGCTCAAGAGCTGCACAGCACTGCCTGGTCCCTCTGAGCTCCCCTACATCCAGCCCTGCAGGTCAGAGCCTGCCCAGGCTGCAGCACCCCTCAGCTACAGCACCTCCTGAAGCTGGGCCACATCCTGCTGGGTGACAAGAGCTGTGGATCACAACTTCCAAACACCACCCTTAGAGTAAAAGAAGACACCTTTGGATTTTTTTTTGGTTAAAGGGATTCCTTTCTGGAGCTCTCCTCTGCCTGCAGGAGGAGGAACTGCACTGAATTGCTTCTCTGAACCTGAAACACAAGAGCTGCTTCTCCTCCCACAGCAATGACATCACTGAGAGCTTCTTCCTTCTTAGTCTTTTGCTGTCATCAGGGTTAACACACCCAGCTTTTCCCACCCTTCCTCCTTTCCAGAGCTCTGCAGCACTGTGGTCAGTCCTGGGTGAATTCCCAGCCAGGCTGTGCTGGGGGACAGTCCCTGGGGTCACCCCAACACCCCCAGGGAGCCCCCAGGTTGAAAGTTGAGGAAGGGTGAACTCTGCAGCACTCACTCCTTGGTGCAACAACAACCTCCAGAGCCTTGTAGGGATCCTTCCCAGCAGAGGGGCTGTACCTACAGCCAGAGGTGGGTGTGACTGTCAGTGATCCAAGCTGCTCCTGCAGGGAAGCATTTCAGGATCAACTCTTCTGACTACTTCTGAGCCATTACTCTATCAAACTCCAGCATCAGCCTCCTGCAACCTGTAGAATTTCTCTTCCAAACATGACCCACACTGATACAACACTGATAAAACACTGGAACTCAACCAACAGATAAAAGAATTAAGTCAATGATTGTAGGAAATGGATACTCTATAGCAGCTGGGAAACAACTTGAACCAAATGATGTCTTCAACTGCATTTCTTAATGACAGAAAAAGGGTTTTCTCTGTAAAACCTGGCAGCCACCACTCTGCACTTGTCCTTCCCCAGGGCTGCAGGGTGCCCTGGCAGAGCAGAACAGCTCTGTTTGCAGCCACCAACGTGGACACTGCTTGAGCAAACATTTTTATGTTGTACCTGGGCCAGCCACAATTCAAAGTGTCAGAGGAAAAATGAAATTAAATAAAAATGTAAGCAGCAGGAGGTAAAGAAGGAAAAACCTAGTGGAGCTCTTACAGTGCTCTAACACCAACAGGGAGTTTGTTTTGCTCCTCAGCCTGACTGAGCAGAAGGCAAATAAAATCAGTCACACCTCTGAAAGTGAGAGCTCAGTGGTGGGGAAGTTCCAAGGAAAACCCAGGATTCCTCTGGGCTCAAACCTTCCCCCAGAACCTGCACCTCTCTAGAGCCATTCTGCAGCTTCCCTCTCAGAAAACAAGATGCACAGAAAGTCCTGAAATCCTCCCTGGCTGCTGCAGCAGGCTCAGTGACCACTGAGTGCCTGGCTGATCCCAAAGCTTTTCTTCTTCCCTGAGAGGGAGCCTGGCAGGTTGCACAACACACAGGGCAGAACTTACCTATAAAACCACAAACATCCATCCACTGTCTCATTGCTCAATCAGGAAGGGCTCAAAAAAAAAAAAAAAAGTGAAATAAAAAAAAGCTACAGGAAATAGGCAACATCTGAGAGACATTTCCTAAATGTCAGCAGCACCCACAGCTACTCCCCAGGGAAGAGGAGCCCGAGGCAAGGGCTGCCAGGCAGGAGGAGACAGGACTGGCAGGAGCTGCCTGTGCAAAACCAAGATTCCCAAACAACTGAGCCCCCCCCCAGGGTCCTGTCCCCCCCTGCAGCCTGTCCTCCTGGGGCTGTCCCCTCCCTGACACCACAGCCACTGCTGCCTGCAGCACACACAGGGGGGGGTTAAACAGTTTCCACCAAACCTTTCTGAATTAATTTTACCCTTTTCTGTTGACAGCCACGTGGGTGGCCCTGCCTGAAGCAGTTGGGTTGGCACTGTCAGAGGCTGCCAGGGATGGGAAGGATCTGCTGTGGAAACAGAAACTGTCCCACTGCCTCACTGACTGAGCTGAGAAAGCAATCACTGAGTCAGCCTTAGCCAGAGCCTGGGAGCTGCTCAGCTTCCCAACAGCCCTGGAAGCAGAATTTCCAAGCCAGCTCCATGCACAGGCACCACCCCAGCCCCTGTGCACACAGACAGACTCAGATCTGCTCCTCTCCTGTCACCACACAGAGGTTTGCTGCCATTTCCTGCACTGTTTCACCCCAGGCTCTGCTGCTCTGGCACTGCCCACCCCAGGGCTCTGACCCAGGCTCCATCAGCTGGTGCTGCACGTGTGTGACTGACAGACAGACAGACAGGGAGCTGGAACAGGCTGGGTTGGTTGGGATTTTACAGTGATGCAATCACATTCTGTTGTGTTTCCATTCCTCCTGCCCAGCTGGAACCAGGAGAAACTCAAGAGCTTGGTTTCTGCAGCAGCTCAGCACAGACAATGGCATCCTGGGCTGGCTGAGGAAGAGCGTGGCCATCAGGTCCAGGGAAGGGATTCTGCCCCTGTGCTCAGCTCTGGGGAGGCCACAGCTTGAGTCCTGTGTCCAGTTCTGGGCCCCTCAGCTCAGGAAGTTCAGGAAGGAGCTTGAGGTGCTGGAGCAGGTGCAGAGAAGAGCAAGGAGGCTGTGAAGGGATCCAGCAGAATTGCTGTGAGGAAGGGCTGGGGGAGCTGGGGGTGTTGAGGCTGGAGAAGAGGAGGCTCAGGGGAGACCTCATCACTCTCTGCAACTCCCTGAAAGGAGGTTGGAGCCAGGGGGGGGTTGGGCTCTTTCCCAGGCAACTCTCAGCAAGACAAGAGGGCAGGGTCTCAAGTTGTGCCAGGGGAGGTTTAGGTTGGAGATGAGAAAGAATTTCTTTCTGGAGAGGGTGATCAGGCATTGGAATGGGCTGCCCAGGGAAGGAGTGGATTCTCCGTGTCTGGAGATCTTTCCAAAGAGCCTGGATGTGGCACTGAGTGCCATGGGCTGGGAACCACGGGGGGAGTGGATCAAGGGTTGGACTTGATGAGCTCTGAGCTCCCTTCCAACCCAGCCCATTCTAGGATTCTGTGAAATGGTTTCTGGGTCAGAGAGAGCCATGTGGGGAAGGGGTTTGGTTGTCCCCAGGGGAGAAGCTTTGGCAGCCCCTGGCAGCTTTGCTGGTGGGGCCTGAAGAGGTGAAGGGAACTTTGAGAAGTAGAAAACAAAGCTGGGTGAGGAATGGGGGGGAAGGTGCTGCCTGGGCTGTGTTCTCATTGCCTGGGAAGCGTGGGTCCCATCCAGAGCTGCTCTCCAAGTCTTTTAAATCTGGAAAAACCCCATTCCCCTCATTTTAAATCTGGGAAAACCCCATTCCCCCCACTTCCCCAAGCTGAGTTTGCTGTCCCAGGCACTGCTGCACTCTCAGTGCAGGCTCTGCCACGGTACCACTTGGTTCCCTCGGGCTTTGTTCTGCTCAGCCCCATCCCCTGGGATGGCAGAGGGTTTCTTGGCTTGGTTTTTCTGCCCTGGGAGAGCTGAGTTCCTCTCCTGGGAGGTGTTTGGGTGGGATGGGTGAGGTGCTGGCTGTGCTGCTCCCCCTTCTGGTGGTCCCCGTTCCCAGAACTGGGAGCTGAGCTGCACTCTGTTTCCCAGGGTGTTCCCTGGGCTTGCAGGAGGCTGAGCCATGGGTGCTGCCCCCAGGAAGGGCCCTGCAGCAGTGGGGAGGGGGATGGCAGCCCCCCAGAAGCCCCCCCTGCAGCTCCTGCCCCACTGCTGCTCTGAGCTCCCTTCCAACCCAGCCACTTCTAGGATTCTATGATCTGCTGCCAAACAGAGCCAAGCAAAACCCAAAACCCCTGCATGGCACAGATCACCTGCAGTGCTGCCTTCATCCCCTTCACCTGCACCCTGGGCTGAGGACACAAACACAATAATTATCCCTCTTGCTTCCTGCATTCAGTCTGTGCAGGCTGCTCTGCCCTGCACGTCCCTAAGAAATGGTGCATGGGAAGCTCTATTTACACACCTTAAGACAATGCCAAATTGTTCAAGAGTGCAGCAAAACTGCAGGCTGAGAGTTTCTACTGACTGAGCTGGGGTGAGCAGCCTCTCCTGGCAGGCACTGCTGGTGAATCAGAGGCCTCTTGACAAACTCTGAACCACTTGGCAAGGCTGGCTGCTCCCCTCTACACCTTTCTGAGGGTGTTTGGTGCGTGTAGAGGTTTTGTCTGGTTGGTTTTGGTTTGGTTTGTTTGTTTTTCTTTTCTTAAAGGCCAGGATAGTCATGTCTGTAGCATGGTTTTGACAAGGCCACTTTAACACCTTTCCCTGGGTGACAGGGAAATAAAACAACTTGGGCAGCAGCAAGGAAAACGCTGTGCAATAAAAAAGAAACAAAACAAAGAAAAGAAAAGAAAAAGGGGTTACTCGTTTGTTTGTAGAGCCTCAGGATTCACACAGGAAACGTGGAGGAGAATCTTTTGTTCTTCAGGGAGAGTCAGAAATTGATATTCATGTAAAGCCACAAGTCAGATCCCTGGCAATACCCAATTATTTCACATCCCAAAGCCAGGGCACCAGCTGCAGCACAGCTCCTCCAAACCACCTGAAACTCGGGCAAACTCCAAACTGAAGATCACAAAAGGGGCTGTGCTGAAACAAAACATGCAGCACTCCATCATCACCCTCTGCTCTTGTCCTGGGCAACGTGATGAAGCACAGCCCGGCTTCATGGAGCAAAACCTTTACAAGCAGCTCATTGAAAAGAAAGAAATCAAGACCAAAAAACCCAAGTGCCAAAACATTCCCTGTGCAAGAGAAACCTGAACAGCCCCCAAAACAGGCTGCAGATCTTCCTCCTACTACAATTAAAAGCCAATTAACGTTATCTTTTGTCACAGACGGGTCACCATTAAGATTTAATTATTTTTTTTAACATAAAAAAACCTTGAAACCTGCAGTAAACCCCTTGCCTGCCCTGACACGGCACAGCACCGAACCCGGTACCACAGCACCAAAGCCGGTACCACAGCACCTCGGAACCACAACAACCCAAGGACCAACCACCCACCCCCTTCCCCATCGCTGCGGGGATGGGGAAACCAAACCCCAAACCCCAAGAGACCCTGCACCCCCCCGGCACCCCGCATCGGGGAGCGGCAGAACGGGGTTCGGGGAAGGTTGGGGACGGCCCAGCCCGGGCCCCCCGCCCGTTCCCTCCCTTCCCTTCCCTCCCCCGGCGGGGGCGGCCCCGCCGCAGCCAACATGGCGCCCGCGGGCCCTTTAAGGCCGCCCGGGCCGCCCCCGCTCCCCCCCGGTTCTCACCTTCAGTCACTTCCATTCTCACGGCCCCCGCCGCGTCCACGCAGAGCAACGGAGACAAAGGGCGGCGGCGGCGGCGGGGGCTGCGGGGCCTCCTTCTCCTTTTCCTCCTTCTCCTTCCTTCTCCTCCTCCCGCAGCACCCAGCAGGCCGCGACCCAACCCCGGCCTCGATTTCCGCGCCCCCGCCGCTCCGCTCCGCCCCGGCAGGCAAAGCCGCCCGCCCCCCCACCGCCCCGCTCCCGCACGGTGCGGCCAAGGGGGAGGCGCTGGCGGCGGGGGAAGGGAAAGGGAAAAAGGGAATGGGAGGGGAAGGGAAGGGAGGGGAAGGAAGGAAGGGAAGGGAAAGGACAGGACAGGACAGGAAGGCGGCGCTGGGTGCGCTCTGCCCGGGCCCGGCCCCGCTCCGCGCCCTCCGCCTCCGCCCCCCCCCTCCCACCCCGCACCCCCTTCCCGCACCCCCTCCCGCGCCGCCGCCGCCGCTGCACAACGCGCAGGCGCGGGCGCACGCGCATCCCGACACGCCGCGCACCCATTGGCTGAGAGGGCGGAGGCGGGCGCGAAGCATGATGGGAGTTGTAGTCCTGAGGGGGGCTGGAGCTGCTAGGGAGGGAAAATGAGGTGCGGGAGGGGAGCGCGGAACTGCCCCCTCCTCATCATCATCATCATCCTCCTGCTCCTCCCGCACGGCTCTGCCGTCCTTCTTGTGCGGGAGCTGAGGGGCAGCAATGAACACGGATGTTGGAGTGGGAGGGGAGGGGAAAAGAAACGGGGAACAGCAATGGGAGCTGAGGATGGAGAGAAACCATGATGGGAGCAGGGAGAGGGGCTGGTTGTGTGCAGGAAAGTGAGGAAACTGGATTGCCAGGAAGCTGAAGAGGAGCCAGCAGTGTGCCCAGGTGGCCAAGAAGGCCAATGGCATCCTGGGCTGGCTCAGGAACAGCGTGGCCAGCAGGTCCAGGGAAGGGATTCTGCCCCTGTGCTCAGCTCTGGGGAGGCCACAGCTTGAGTCCTGTGTCCAGTTCTGGGCCCCTCAGCTCAGGAAGTTCAGGAAGGAGCTTGAGGTGCTGGAGCAGGTGCAGAGAAGAGCAAGGAGGCTGTGAAGGGATCCAGCAGAATTGCTGTGAGGAAGGGCTGAGGGAGCTGGGGTGTTGAGGCTGGAGAAGAGGAGGCTCAGGGGAGACCTCATCACTCTCTGCAACTCCCTGAAAGGAGGTTGGAGCCAGGGGGGGGTTGGGCTCTTTTCCCAGGCAACTCTCAGCAAGACAAGAGGGCAGGGTCTCAAGTTGTGCCAGGGGAGGTTTAGGTTGGAGATGAGAAAGAATTTCTTTCTGGAGAGGGTGATCAGGCATTGGAATGGGCTGCCCAGGGAAGGAGTGGATTCTCCGTGTCTGGAGATCTTTCCAAAGAGCCTGGATGTGGCACTGAGTGCCATGGGCTGGGAACCACGGGGGGAGTGGATCAAGGGTTGGACTTGATGAGCTCTGAGCTCCCTTCCAACCCAGCCCATTCTGTGATTCTATGAAATAAGCAGAAAACTGGCTAAAAAGAGAGCCCCGGGGGGAAGCTGAAGGGTGACAAGCTCTGACCATCAGCCAGCAAAGGCTGTGACAACCCCCAGTGTGTCCCAGAGCCAGGAGACATTCCCTGCTCTGGGAGGGTTGGGATCACTGCAGTGGATTAAAATCCTCATTCTCCTTCTCCTTGAATACAATAAGGCACCAAAAATAAATACACTTAAATAACATAAATACATAAATAAATACACTTAAATACAAAAATATAAATACAGTTAAATAAATGCAACGTAAATACACTTGAATATAATAATATAAATAAATACACTTATATAAATGCAAAATAAATACAAAATAAATACTCTTAAATACAATAATATAAATACATAATTAAATATACTTAAATACCAATTAAATACACTTAAATACAATAATATAAATACATAACTAAATACACTTAAATAATACAAAATAAACACACTTGAATACAATAATATAAATACATAAATAAATACACTTAAATAAATACAAAATAAATACAATAATATAAATATTTAACAAAATACACTTAAATAAATACCAAACAAACACACTTCAATACAATAAGGCACCCCCTGGCCCAGGAAAGGGCTGTGCTGCCTCATCTCCTCCTCTCTAAAAACTCCAAACATTGCAGATGAATGAAAAAATTAATTGGGGGGGGGGGGGGGGATGAGGAGAAGATGTCTGGGGGGTCCTGGTGTTCCTGCACTGCTCCAAAACCACCTTTTTTTCCCCCGGATCTCTCAGGACAATCACTGAACAGGAATCCCAGCTCTGCCCCCAATTCTCTCCTGTGCTGTTTTCCCCTCCTGTCACCTCTCCAGAACCCCCCAAACCCCCCCTCAGGAATGGGATGGGGTGGGATGGGAGGGGGGGAGATGGGGTGGGAGGGGGTGGTATGGCGGGGAGGAGGGGGAAATGGGGGGAATGGGGGGGTGGGGGGGATGGGAGGGGATGGGGGGGGATGGGGGGGGATGGGGGGGGATGTGGGGGGATGGAGGTGGGAGGGGGGTGGGAGGGGGTGGGAGGGGGTGGGGGTTGGGGATGGGGGGGGATGGGGGGAATGGCGGGGGGAGGGAGTGGGATGGGGTGGGATGGGGGTGGGTGGGGGTGGGATGGGGGTGGGATGGGGGCGGGATGGGGGCGGGATGGGGGTGGGATGGGGGTGGGAGGGGATGGGAGGGGGTGGGATGCAGCAGTGGGGCAGGAGCTGCAGGGGGGGCTTCTGGGGGGCTGCCATCCCCCTCCCCACTGCTGCAGGGCCCTTCCTGGGGGCAGCACCCATGGCTCAGCCTCCTGCAAGCCCAGGGAACACCCTGGGAAACAGAGTGCAGCTCAGCTCCCAGTTCTGGGCACGGGGACCACCAGAAGGGGGAGCAGCACAGCCAGCACCTCACCCATCCCACCCAAACACCTCCCAGGAGAGGAACTCAGCTCTCCCAGGGCAGAAAAACCAAGCCAAGAAACCCTCTGCCATCCCAGGGGATGGGGCTGAGCAGAACAAAGCCCGAGGGAACCAAGTGGTACCGTGGCAGAGCCTGCACTGAGAGTGCAGCAGTGCCTGGGACAGCAAACTCAGCTTGGGGAAGTGGGGGGGAATGGGGTTTTCCCAGATTTAAAATGAGGGGAATGGGGTTTTCCCAGATTTAAAAGACTTGGAGAGCAGCTCTGGATGGGACCCACGCTTCCCAGGCAATGAGAACACAGCCCAGGCAGCACCTTCCCCCCCATTCCTCACCCAGCTTTGTTTTCTACTTCTCAAAGTTCCCTTCACCTCTTCAGGCCCCACCAGCAAAGCTGCCAGAGGCTGCCAAAGCTTCTCCCCTGGGGACAACCAAACCCCTTCCCCACATGGCTCTCTCTGACCCAGAAACCATTTCACAGAATCCTAGAAGTGGCTGGGTTGGAAGGGAGCTCAGAGCTCATCAAGTCCAACCCTTGATCCACTCCCCCCGTGGTTCCCAGCCCATGGCACTCAGTGCCACATCCAGGCTCTTTGGAAAGATCTCCAGACACGGAGAATCCACTCCTTCCCTGGGCAGCCCATTCCAATGCCTGATCACCCTCTCCAGAAAGAAATTCTTTCTAATCTCCAACCTAAACCTCCCCTGGCACAACTTGAGACCCTTGCCCTCTTGTCTTGCTGAGAGTTGCCTGGGAAAAGAGCCCAACCCCCCCCTGGCTCCAACCTCCTTTCAGGGAGTTGCAGAGAGTGATGAGGTCTCCCCTGAGCCTCCTCTTCTCCAGCCTCAACACCCCCAGCTCCCTCAGCCCTTCCTCACAGCAATTCTGCTGGATCCCTTCACAGCCTCCTTGCTCTTCTCTGCACCTGCCTCCAGCACCTCAAGCTCCTTCCTGAACTTCCTGAGGGGCCCAGAACTGGACACAGGACTCAAGCTGTGGCCTCCCCAGAGCTGAGCACAGGGGCAGAATCCCTTCCCTGGACCTGCTGGCCACGCTCTTCCTGAGCCAGCCCAGGATGCCATTGGCCTTCTTGGCCACCTGGGCACACTGCTGCCTCCTCTTCAGCTTCCTGGCAATCCCAGCTCCCTTTCTGCCACTCTGTGCCCAGCCTGGAGCTCCCCATGGGGTTGTTGTGGCCAAAGTGCAGGACCTGGCACTTGGAATGTTGAACCTCATCCCCTTGGGATCATCCCAGCTCTCCAGTCTCTCCAGGTCCCTCTGCAGAGCCCTCCTGCAGTCCCCTGCCACCTCCCCAGGACATCCCTGCAGCTCCTGACAAGTTCCCTCAGCTCCCAGCCCCACGGGCTTTGGCTCAGACACGTCAGGGCTTGGATCTTCCCTCTGCTTCCACACCAAGTGCTCACACACAGGAGGAGGCTCAGCTCTCACCTGCCCCACTCATCACACCCAGCCACCAGGAACCTGCTCTGCACAGAGACACAAACCCAAACCCCAATTCCACACACCAGTGAAGTTTGGATCCCCACAATTAAACACAGGGTGCTGCTGATGCTCTGTGGGCAGCGGGAGCTGCTGAACCCCTGGGAAAACTTTTGACAACCCGGGGAGAGCAGCAGGGAGGAAACAACCTCAGCCTCTCCTTACCTTTCCCCGGGACTGAAGCCAAGGCCTGGCAGGATGCAGCCGGGGTGCTGAGCAGAACCAGCGCCTCCCATCCAGCCTGGAGCCTCTCTGCAGCCATGGCTGCCCAGGAGCTGCACAAACCACAAGGGGAAAGCTCAGGGCCCGGGGCTCAGGGGAGGGCTCTGGGACCACCTTGGGGCAGTGAGAACACCGAAAGGGGAAGAGGGGAAGAGGGGAAGAGAGAAGGGGAGAAGGGGGTAGAGGGGAGAAGGGGAGGAGGGGAGAAGAGGAAGAGGGGAGAAGGGGAGGAGGGAGGAGGGGAGAAGAAGAAGAGAGGAAGAGGGGAAGGGGAAGAGAGAAGGGGAGAAGGGGGTAGAGGGGAGAAGGGGAGGAGGGAGAAGAGGAAGAGGGGAAGAGGGGAGAAGGGGAGAAGGGGAGGAGGGAAGAGGGGAGGAGGGGGAGGAGGGAGAGGAGAGGAGGGAGAAGGGGAGGAGGGGAGAGGGGAGGAGAGGAAGAGGAGAGGAGGGGAGAAGGGAGGAGGGGAGAGGGGGAGGAGGGGAGGGGGGGAGGGGGGAGAAGGGGTCCCCAGCACCCGGGACCCCCGCAGCGCCCCAGGAGAGGCCTCAGGGGAGGCCCCGGGGGGGTTCAGGGGAGGCCTCAGGAGGTGCCTCACCTCGGGCCTCCCCTCAGGCCCCGTCCCAGCCGGTCCCGCCCCCCCCTCCCCTTCTTCCTCTCCCTTACGTCACACGCAGCCCCACCGCCTCCTGATGGCGTCACGCACCGTCCCGTGACATCATCGCTCCGCGACCCTCCCGCCCCCCCTCTGAGGGTGCCGGGGGTCAAGCCCCGCCCCGCCCCTCTCCCATTGGCTGGCCGACAGGCAGGGCAGCAGCTCCGCCTTCCGATTGGCTGTCGCTGGAGGCTCTGTGACGGAAGGTGATGGCGTCAACGGGGCAACCATAGAGCGCAGTTAGCCGGGCAGAGCGCCGCGGGTGGGGCAACATGGGATAGCGGAGGGCGGCGGTGCGGGGACCGGGAGCGGAACCGGGATCGGAACCGGGACCGACCCTGGAGGGGGCGGCGGGACCGGGGCTCCGGGTTCGGCTGTCCCCGGGGAGGCCTCCGCAGCGCAGCCCGGGACCCCCCCGGTCCCCCCGGCCCCGGGCGATGCGGGAGCCCCCGCCCGGCCTGACCCGGCCCCACCGGTGACTCGGGATGGACCCGAACCCCCTGATCCGAACAGCGCGGGCGGGGTGAGGCGGGAGGGGACGGGGAGGGAGCGGGGATGCGGGGGGTGCGGGCAGGAGGAGGCGGTAATTAGTGATTATTGGTTATTGATTGGTTATTGATTGATTAGTGATTGGTTAGTGATTGATTAGTGATTGGTTATTGATTGGTTATTGATTGGTTAGTGATTGATTAGCGATTGATTAGTGGTTGATTAGTGATTGATTAAATGACTGATTTAGTGATTGATTAGATTATTGATTAATTACTGATTGACTTAATGATTGATTTATTGATTGATTAATTATTGATTGATGATTGATTATTTAGTGATTGATTTAGTGATTGATTAAATGAGTGATTGAATTATTGATTGATTTATTGATTAATTATTGATTGGTTTATTGCTTGATTATTGATTGATTTCGTGATTGGTTATTGATTGATTTAGTGATTTGATTTGGTGATTAAGTGATTGATTAAGTGATTGATTGATTTATTGATTGATTAATTATTTGGTTTATTGATTATTGATTTGATTTAGTGATTGATTTGATTTAGTAATTGATTGATTGATTTACTGATTGATTTACTGATTGATTTACTGATTGATTAAGTGATTGATTTAGTGATCGAGTGATTGATCAAGTGATTGATTAAATGATTAAATGATGGATTAAATGATTGATTTTTTGATGGATCTTTTGGTGGATTTGGTGATTATTGATTGATTTATTGATTGATTTATTGATTGATTTATTGATTGATTTCGTGATTGGTTATTGATTGATTTAGTGATTTGATTTAGTGTTTAAGTGATTGATTTATTGATTGATTAATTATTATTTGGTTTATTGATTATTGATTGATTTAGTGATTGATTTGATTTAGTGATTGATTTGATTTAGTGATTGATTGATTGATTGATTTATTGATTGATTTATTGATTGATTTATTGATTAAGTGATTGATTAAACGATTGATTTAGTGATCGAGTGATTGATCAAGTGATTGATTAAGTGATTAAATGATGGATTAAATGATTGATTTTTTGATGGATCTTTTGGTGGATTTGGTGATTATTGATTTAGTGATTGATTGATTTAGTGATTGATTTAGTGATTGATTTATTGATTGATTTATTGATTGTTTAGGGGCAGCAGAGCTCGGATCCCTGGGGGGGAGGTGCTGGCGGGCAGGGGGAGCCCAGGGGGGGATTGATGGAACCCGAGGGCATTCGGGGGTCTGAGGGGGGATGCGGGTTTGGGGGGGACCAGGAGGGTCCTCGGGAGGGTTTGGGGGTTCTCTTCTCCCTCTGACCCAAACCTCTCCAGTTTCAGGAGCTGCCGCCGCCTCCTCCTCCCTCCGGACTCGCCGGTTCCGGGTGTTTCTCTCCGGGTCTTGGCTCCTCCTTTATCCCGGGCTGATGGGAGAGGTCCCGGCAGCCAACCAGGGCTGTGCTGGGCTCTGCTGGGCTCTGCCTCAACCGGAACCATCCGAACCTTGCACACATCCCCCCCTTTGCCTCGGGATCTGCAGGAGGAGCCCCAGCCTCGCCGGGACCCCAAAACTGCTGAAACTTCACCAAAAGTGCTGGGGGAGGGGAAGAAGAGTTGGAGGCAGAGAGCTGTGGATGAGCTGAGGCATTACCAGAACGGGTTCCACTGGCTCTGGGTTGACACCAAGGTGGCTGCCAGGATGGTGTGGAGGCTCCTGCATGGCCAGGTCCTCACACGGAGGGAGAGGAGGAGGGTAAGTCACTGCAAACAGAGTTGTCACCAGGTTTTAAATACCCCTTTTCAGCAGATCAGTGCTGGTTGTGAGGTGTCAGGGGGTTTGTCAGGGTTTAACACTGGCTCAGCAATTAAACCAAGTGGCAGCTGCTCTCTGTTAATCTCTCTCTGCTCCTTGATAAAGGAAGGAGAGAGAATAAGGGAGAGAGACTGATGGGTTGGGAACTAAACTGCACAACTTTAATGAAACAGGAATGAGAAATAGGAGAAATTACTAAATCTATACAAATACACAGGAAAATGGATCCCATGTTCCTCCCCCTTTTCCCCCAGTAACTCTCACATCCCCACAGAGGCTGCAGGGCAGCTCTGGGAAAGCCCAGGCTGGAATCCTGGGGTCAGGAGCAGTTGGGAACTGGAGGCAGGAACACACAGATATGGGCTGGGATGGATCAGGAGCAGAGGCAGAGGAAGGGATGGAATCCTCCCAGGATGCTTGGTGAAGGAAGGGAAGCAGGAAAGGCAGGAAGCTGGAAACCTGGAAGCTCTTGTGGTGCCTCAAATTTCTCCTGAGTATGAGGTGTATGGGATGGAATCCTCTGTTTGGTCAGTTCTGGCATCTATCTTGTCTGTTCCTCCCCAAAGGAGGCTGCAGGTGGGACCTCTTTATCCTCCTGGAGGGTAACAGGAGGGTCACAGGCACACGAGGGTCACAGGCACACGAGGGTCACGGGCACAGGATTGTAGCAGCCTGGTGGAGCTGGGTGGGATCCCACTGGATCCCACCAGTGGGATTCCCACTGGTGGTGGGATCAGCTGGGATAACTGCATCCAAAGCCTGTGTTGGGATCTGGGCTGCCTTGGAGTCCCTGGAGAAGGTTTGGAGAGGGGGAAGGGGGACAGGGGGAGAGGAAGGGAGAGAGGAAGGGAGAGAGGAAGGGGGAGAGGAAGGGGGAGAGGAAGGGGGAGAGAGGGAGAAGAAGGGGGAGAGGGGGAAGGGGGACGGGGGGAGAGGAAGGGGGACGAGGGAAAGAAAGGGGGGAAAGAAAGGGGGGAAGAAAGGGGAGAGGGGAAAAGGGAGAAGGAAAAGGGAGAGGGGAAAAGGGAGAGGGGAAAGGGGAGGGGGGGAAGGGGGGGAGGGGGGAAAGGGGGACATGGGGAAGGGGGACATGGGGAAGGGGGACATGGGGAAGGGGGACATGGGGGTACCCAGCCAGAGGGTCACTGCCCCTCCCCATGCAAACAGCACCAGGTAACAGCTCAGCTGATGCAGTCCCAGGGAACTGATCCCTCTATAACCATGGAGTGGGATCAGTCCCAGAGCAGACACTGATGAGAAACTTGCTGTGAATTCAGCAAGTGCAGCTCCTGACAAGAGACTGAGCTGAAAGAAAGAGTACAAGACAGAAAATCCCCTTTCTCCTGGCCCAACCCAGGACAGGGCACTAATGGCACAGTAACAGAAACACAAACCCTGGGGAGGGGGTGTCTGGGGCAAGGTTGAGGTCAGCTCCCTGGTTCCCCCACTCCCTTGGAACTCTTTCTCTCCTCTGTAGGGTCCCATAACCATTTCTGCTCTGCTCCCCTCCCTCTGCAGCTCCTGAGAACCTGTGCAGATCTCTTCAGGCTGGTTCCCTTCCTGGTGTTTGTCATTGTCCCCTTCATGGAGTTCCTGCTGCCTCTCTTCCTGAAGCTCTTCCCTGAAATGCTGCCCTCCACCTTTGAGACAGAGTCCAAGAAGGTTTGTGTCCCTCCTGAGGCTGGGGCTGCAGCTTTCAGCTCACACACACACGTCTGGGTCAGACATTCCTCACTCATTCCTACCCAGGACAGCAGAATTTGGGGGTTTTGCTGCCATCAGCAGTTTCATTTTGTTCAGTTGACCAAAACCTTTCAGTGCTGGAGCCCCAGGTCCTCTCTTTCCCAGAATCTCCTCCCTTCTGGCTTTCAAGTAGAACTCCTAACCCTGTTTTGTTTCCTAAATGAAGGAAGAAAAGCAAAAAAAGAAGTTAAATGCAAAGCTGGAGCTGGCAAAGTTCCTGCAGGAGACAGTTGCAGAGATGGCCAAGAGGAACAAAGCAGCCACAGGACAAGGGAAAAAATTCTCCTCCTACGTGCAGCAGGTACAGGAGCAGAGCTGCCCTCACACCAGAGTTGGTGCTGAGGTTTTGGGCACAGAATGTGGGATTTGTGCCAAGGTCTGACAGCACAGAGATGCCCCCTCCTCTGCTGCAGCTCAGACCTTGCTGGAGCCTTGCAGAGAGGAGTTTCCATCCTGGAACAGCCAGGGGAAGTTCTCCCCTTTGCTGAAACTCTCTTTTTGTCCTTTTGTGTCCATGCAGGGAGGGGAATCCCCCCTGTCAGGGTTTAACACTGTCCCAGCAATTAAACTGAAACAGCCACTCTCTGTTAATCTGTCTCTCTCCTCCTTGATGAGGAAAGGAGAGAGAATAAGGGAGAGAGACTGATGGGTTGGGAACTAAACTACACAACTTTAATGAAACAGGAATGACAGGACAAATTAGTAAATATATACAGATATACAGGAAAATGGAAACCACATTCCTCCCCCCTCTCCCCCAGTAACTCTCACGTCACCACCGAGGCTGCAGGGCAGCTCTGGGAAAGTCCAGGCTGGACTCCTGGAGTCAGGAGCAGTTGGGAGCTGGAGGCAGGAACACACAGATCCAGGCTGGGATGGATCAGGAGCACAGGCAGAGGAAGGGATGGAATCCTCCCAGGATGCTGGGTGAAGGAAGGGAAGCAGGAAGAGAGGAAGAGAAGGAAATCCAGAAAATCCCTCAAATTTATACTGAGTGTGACGTGTATGGGATGGAATCCTCTGTTTGGTCAATTCTAACATCTATCTTGTCTGTTCCTCCCCAAAGGAGGGCTCAGGTGGGACCTCTTTATCCTCCTGGATGGTAAAATGTTTTCCCTCTGAGCTGAGCAGTGTCCCTGGCTCTGCATACCCTGGCAGTAACTAGAAACATCAAGTGTTATCAGTTCTAAAAGCAGACCCTGTCTGAGGAACCTGCTGTTCATTTCAGCAACTACTTAAAGAGGCTCAGCTGAAAGCAAAAGTACAAGACAGAGAATCCCCTTTGTCCTGGCCCAAACCAGGACACCCCCTCTCAGAGGGCACAGGGGACACACAGACATCTCCTCTCTCTTGGTTTGGCTTTTTCCAGATCCGTCACAGTGGGCACCAGCCCAGCACCCAGGAGATCCTCAGCTTCTCCAAGCTTTTTGAGGATGAGCTGACCCTGGAGCACTTGGAAAGGCCCCAGCTGGTGGCTCTCTGCAAACTGCTGGAGCTGCAGCCCCTTGGCACCAACAATCTGCTGCGTTTCCAGCTCCTCCTGAGGCTCAGAACCATCAAGGCAGATGATGAGGTGAGGGGGGGACTTGGAAGGCAGAGGATCCCCAGCTCTGCCCTCTGAGTCCCTGCTTTGCTCAGAGGAAAACTCCCAAGAGGTGCCCAGGTCTGGAAGGCAGCTGGGGGTTACCACAGCCTGGTTAAAGCCCAAGGTCCTGGCAGATCTCTGGGTCTGCCTGGGAGTTAATCCTTCAGAGCTGTGGGGCCACGTGTAAAAGTGAAACTCTGAGTACCTGGGGGAAGAACAGAACAGTCAGGTCAGTGTCTCACCCTCTGCAGCTGAAGACTCTCAGCTCTCAGGCACAGGATGAGTGTTCAGTCTCACTCTCTGCTGCTCTGACTTGATGCACATCTCCCCAGACACATTTCTGGGGGCTCAAACTCATCAGGGGTTGGGCTCAGTCTGTGCCTACATGAGAATGTTCCTTATTCCTTGTTGTTTCAGATGATTGCCAAGGAGGGAGTCCACGTCCTGAGTGTGTCTGAGCTGCAGAGTGCCTGCAGAGCCAGAGGGATGAGGTCCCTGGGGTTGTCTCAGGAGCAGCTGAAGGAGCAGCTGGGACAGGCAAGTGTTTCTCTGACAAGGTTCCTCCTGGGGCAGGGTCCTGCAGCCCTCAGACAGCTTCCCCCACAGCTCATCCCCATTTCCTGAGGGATCCTCAGCTCCAAAGCTGAGCCCCAAGGCATGAAGTCTCCAGGTTGTGCCTTGGACCAAAGAGGACACCAAGGAGCCTCAGGGACAGCTAAAAGCAAGGTGAAGTGGGGGGCTTGGGAGGGGAAGGGGAGGTGTTTGAAGCTTCTGAAGTAGCCAAGAGTTGCAGCAGAGCAAAGAGGAGCCTCTTGTGAGCATTCAGACAGATGGTGGGTGCTGCATCTCAGCTCAGCTGTGGGTAACTCCAGGCACTTTGCTTCCCCTGTCAGCAGGGTGCTGGGACCTCCCTGGCAGCTGGGAACTCCCTCTCCAGCAGGGATTCCCTGCAGCATTCCTGACTCCTCAAAAACATTTCTTCCCCTTGTATCAGCCACACTCAAGGTGGCTTTAAGGACAAAGAGGGCTTTACAAGGAAGCACTGACAAAGAGCCAGCACACAATAACTTTTCCTTCTGTTTTCTTTTCACAGTGGCTGGATCTGCACTTGAAAGAGAATGTCCCACCTTCCCTGCTCCTGCTCTCCCGTGCCTTGTACTTAATAGATGTAAAGCCACAATCTGTTCCAGTGCCACAGAATCAGGTGAGCTGCTTGAACAAAGCTTCCAGGTTAATAGTTGAACCACTGGATATTACAAAAGTGGAGCAGTGTGACATGAATCTTGTCCTTTGATCCTCCAAGTGACTCTGCTGCATGGTGTGTTCCTTCTTCTACAGGCAAGTGAAGCTGCTGAAACCATTCCTGAAGGTCAGGAGACCCTGGTGGACCCTGCCCCTGCTGCACAAGGGAGAAAGGTGAGAAAATAACTGCCTGCAAGTGGGAAAATGAGCCCGTGGTGCTGAAATCTTTGAACAGACCTTTCCAAAGCCAGACAAAACCCCAAATTCACATAAATACTGAGATTTCAGCCCAGGTGCCCCTAGCTCAGAGAAGCCACTGTCAGCCCCCAGCTTGGACAGGAGCACCCTGTGCTGGGTCAGGAACTGCTGGAACGGGCCCAGAGAGTGGTGCTGAATGGGGCTGCATCCAGTTGGTGGCTGTGGTGTCCCCCAGGGATCAGTGTTGGGCCCAGTGCTGTTCAATATCTTTAGTGAGGATTTAGGTGAGGGGATTGAGTCCATCATCAGCAAATTCACAGGTGACACCAAGCTGGGGGGAGTGTGGATCAGCTGGAAGGCATGAGGGCTCTGCAGAGGGACCTGGACAGACTGGAGAGTTGGGATGATCCCAAGGGGATGAGGTTCAACATTCCAAGTGCCGGGTCCTGCACTTTGGCCACAACAACCCCATGGGGAGCTCCAGGCTGGGCACAGAGTGGCAGAAAGGGAGCTGGGATTGCCAGGAAGCTGAAGAGGAGCCAGCAGTGTGCCCAGGTGGCCAAGAAGGCCAATGGCATCCTGGGCTGGCTCAGGAAGAGCGTGGCCAGCAGGTCCAGGGAAGGGATTCTGCCCCTGTGCTCAGCTCTGGGGAGGCCACAGCTTGAGTCCTGTGTCCAGTTCTGGGCCCCTCAGGAAGTTCAGGAAGGAGCTTGAGGTGCTGGAGCAGGTGCAGAGAAGAGCAAGGAGGCTGTGAAGGGATCCAGCAGAATTGCTGTGAGGAAGGGCTGAGGGAGCTGGGGGTGTTGAGGCTGGAGAAGAGGAGGCTCAGGGGAGACCTCATCACTCTCTGCAACTCCCTGAAAGGAGGTTGGAGCCAGGGGGGGGTTGGGCTCTTTTCCCAGGCAACTCTCAGCAAGACAAGAGGGCACAAAGGGTCTCAAGTTGTGCCAGGGGAGGTTTAGGTTGGAGATGAGAAAGAATTTCTTTCTGGAGAGGGTGATCAGGCATTGGAATGGGCTGCCCAGGGAAGGAGTGGATTCTCCGTGTCTGGAGATCTTTCCAAAGAGCCTGGATGTGGCACTGAGTGCCATGGGCTGGGAACCACGGGGGGAGTGGATCAAGGGTTGGACTTGATGAGCTCTGAGGTCCCTTCCAACCCAGCCCATTCTAGGATTCTGTGATTCTATGAATCTAAGGTAACTTGTTTTCAGCTTCCCAGTGAGCTTGGGCTGAGTGGCTTGAGCCTAAAAGCCAAAAATCTCCAGAATAAGGAAGGCTGAGCACGTGGTTCTCTGAAGTGAATTCCTTAGATGACTCCATGCTGATAAAACTGATGAAAAGAGAATATTTGTGTATTTCCAAAGAGCTCAGTTAAACTGCAGAGGAGAAGCAGTGGGAGTGCTGACAGGACAGGGAGCAGCCTTTTTGGGGAAGGAGAAGGGATTGCACAGGGTCTGTCTGCTGTTTTGAGAGGACTTTTAGCTGCTTTTCCCTTCAAGAATGAAGAATTTGTCCCTCAGCCAGCAGAGAAGCTGCCAGGCTCAGGAGCACCACTGGAGGTGAGCTTCTCCAGAGCCTTGGGATTCCCAAAGGAGATGGTTCTGGTGGTCCAACTGGGACTGCAAAGTGCTGGGAATGTGAAGGTCAAGGAGTGACTGGAGAAGTTGTGGCTGAGAACTGCACGGAGGGCTGTGAAAGACAACTGGGAACTGGTGGGGAATTCCCAGTTATGTCCTTTCCCTGGGTTCTTGTTAATAACCTGCTTTCTAGAGCCAGGATAGAGGAGCCTTCCCTCAAACCACTGTCTCATAAAGCACCTCTTTCAGTACAAATATTCCTGCAGTGACTGTTCCTGCCTTCCCTTTTGCTGGCTTTGTTTTTGTGAAGATTTGATTTAAATTTAGCTGCTTAGGGGTCTGTCCAGGGTTCCCACTTAGGGCAGGTTTGGGAGCCCAGGATGACTTTTATCAACAGGGGAATGCTCCTTTACCCTGAAGAACTTTGACCTTAGCCAGTTGTAACTCTCAGAGCAGTTTGTTTTCCTGTGTTAAATGTGAAGATTCTTTCTTAAAAAAAAAAAAAGAAGGGTGAATATTTAAGAAGCATTTTGTCAGGGTTTAATTAAACCAAGTGGCAGCTGCTCTCTATTCATCTCTCTCTCCTTCCTGATAAAGAAAGGAGAGAGAATAAGGGAGAGAGACTGATGGGTTGGGAACTGAACTACACAACTTTAATGAAACAGTAATGATAAGTAGGAAAAATTGCTAAATCTATACAAATCTACAGGAAAATGGATCCCATGTTCCTCCCCCCTTGCCCCCAATAACTCTCACGTCACCCCCGAGGCTGCAGGGCAGCTCTGGGAAAGTCCAGGCTGGAATCCTGGGGTCAGGAGCAGTTGGGAGCTGGAGGCAGGAACACACAGATATGGGCTGGGATGGATCAGGAGCAGAGGCAGAGGAAGGGATGGAATCCTCCCAGGATGCTGGGTGAAGGAAGGGAAGCAGGAAAGGCAGGAAGCTGGAAACCTGGAAGCTCTTGTGGTGCCTCAAATTTCTCCTGAGGATGAGGTGTATGGGATGGAATCCTCTGTTTGGTCAGTTCTGGCATCTCTCTTGTCCCTTCCTCCCCAAAGGAGGGCTCAGGTGGGACCTCTTTATCCTCCTGGAGGGTAAAATGTTCCTCAGAGCTGAGCAGTGTCCTTGGCTCTGCTGGAACTATAACCATGGAGTGGGATCAGTCCCAGAGCAGACACTGATGAGAAACTTGCTGTGAATTCAGCAAGTGCAGCTCCTGACAAGAGACTGAGCTGAAAGCAAAAGCACAAGACAGAAAATCCCCTTTCTCCTGGCCCAACCCAGGACACATTTGCATTGGTACTGCCTAAAATCTGCTGCTCTCCCTTCCCCCTAGGCTCAAAGGGAAGCTCCTCAGAGCAGCCAAGCCAATGGAGCTTAGCCTGGAGCCCACGAGGACTCTTGGACCCTGGAGAGAAAAGCTCCCAGCTCTGGAACTCCTTCCAGGAAGAGGGATTTTCCAGGAGCACATCAGCACTGAGGCCATGCTGAGGCTTCTCCTTTCTACTGAGCCCTCTTCCTGGACATTTCATTTGTACAGATGATAATAATTCTGCTGCTGCTGCCTCTGCAGTTCCTGTGCAGGTCTTTGTGCTCCTAACCCTTAGGAAATGCTCTTCCTCCTCCTCCTCCTTGTCCTGAAGCCCTGGAGTCAACCACAGCTGGAAATCCTCCCCAAGAAGATGTCCCTGTAGCCAGGGCTTGCAGCCTGCCCTGCTTGGCCAGCTCTAGCTCCTCATCCTAGTTAGCATGGCTTAACCAGTAACCAGAGGATGACCCACTGGATCTCCCTGTGCCACGGGGGGGTCAGCACCTTCTCAGTGTTGAGAAACACCCAAGAACTTTTGGAAGGAGAGCAGAGCAGTGAAGAGGGCAGGCAGCTCCTTTGCAGGTGCTGTTACAGAGGGCAGAAATCTGGATTTTTGGGGCCCTGCTGGGGGGTGTGGGGCAGCCACACACATTGGGTGAACTCATCAGGCTCAGAGCCACAGCAGGAGGTGCTCCTGGGCTTGGGGTAGGTGACAAAATGATGGCATTGACTGCTTTTTTTTTGGTTTGCTCCACAGGAGGATATGGAAAAGGTGTTTTTAGTATTTTTTAACTTGTTTTTTTTTTACTTCATCCTCTGTAAATGTCCAGAATTAATGCCAGTATGGATTTTAAATGGGTGTATTTATACTTACTGTAAAATTAAAGTTAGACTTGGTGCTAAGTTGACTGAAATGTCTCCTCTAGAGCTCAGGCAGCTTTCAGAACCCTCCCACTCCCCTAAAAGCCACCTGGAGGTGAGGTGTCACCAGCACTTTAAACTGGAGCAGGCAGCTGCCCTTGGACCCTGTTCTGTCCCAGTGTGCTCTGCTGAGTGTTTGTATTCCAGTGGTGCTTAGAAAATAAAAATAAATGTTATTTCTGTAAAATAAACCCCATTCCTCAAGTGTGGCTCCTGCCTCTGTGTCCTGGGGGGGGGAGAGAAGAGCCTTGGGCTCTTGTCTGGATCCCAGGAGCTGCTTTTTGGTAACCCCAACACTTGTTACTGGACCAGAACCATGGCCCAACCTCTGCAGAGAACCCAGAGAAGCATTTTGGTCTCTAAAGAGCAGAGTCCAAGTGTTGCTCAGTGCTGGATTTCCCCGAGGGGCACGTGCAGCAGGGAAAGAATGCAAAATAATTCCTGTATTGTGGCTTCAGGTGGAATTCCTGAACCCCAGCCCTGCAGGGAACTCTTCCCTCTTTGCTCCAAAGCAGAGGTGGGGTCTGCAAAGCCACCTGAGGGGCCCTGAGCTCTGTCAGGACAGGAGGGTCACAGGCACACGAGGGTCACAGGCACACAAGGGTCACAGGCACACGAGGGTCACGGGCACAGGATTGTAGCAGCCTGGTGGAGCTGGGTGGGATCCCACTGGATCCCACCAGTGGGATTCCCACTGGTGGTGGGATCAGCTGGGATAACTGCATCCAAAGCCTGTGTTGGGATCTGGGCTGCCTCGGAGTCCCTGGAGAAGGTTTGGAGAGGGGGAAGGGGGACAGGGGGAGAGGAAGGGAGAGAGGAAGGGGGAGAGAGGGAGAAGAAGGGGGAGAGGGGGAGAAGAAGGGAGAGAGGGGGAAGGGGGAGAGGGGGAAGGGGGGAGAGGAGGAAGGGGAGAGGAGGAAGGGGGAGAGGAGGAAGGGGACGGGGGGAGAGGAAGGGGGACGAGGGAAAGAAAGGGGGGAAAGAAAGGGGAGAGGGGAAAAGGAGAGGGGAAAAGGAGAGGGAAAAGGGAGAGGGAAAAGGGAGAGGGAAAGGGAGAGGGGAAAGGGGAGAGGGAAAAGGGAGAGGGAAAAGGGAGAGGGAAAAGGGAGAGGGGAAAGGGAGAGGGGGAAAGGGGGACATGGGGAAGGGGGACATGGGGGTACCCAGCCAGAGGGTCACTGCCCCTCCCCATGCAAACAGCACCAGGTAACAGCTCAGCTGATGCAGTCCCAGGGAACTGATCCCTGTCCCTCTCTAGCAGCCACACACAGCAATCCCATTCCCACCCATTTTTCCCCCAAATCCCTGCCCTGTGCCCGCCCTCCCTCTCCCTGTTTTTTCCCCTTACAACACGAGGCCATCGCTGCCCGCAGGATCTGAACAAAAAAAAACCCCAAAACCCCGAAACCGGGGCTGTGCCTGGGGGACCGGGACACAGCTCCACATCCCCCGGAACCCCGTGGGCTGGGCTGGTTCCGATGGTTCCGATGCCTCTCCCCGAGCCGCGGGCAGTGCCGGGTCCCGCCGGCAGATCGCAGCACCAGCCCAGCCCTGTGCCGAACCGCTCCGAGCCGAACCGCTCGGGAACGGGAACCTCGGAACTTCCATCAGGAGCTGCAGAGCTCTGCGGATCCCATCGCATCCCCGGGGGGCGAGGTGACACCGAGGGGACCCTGCAGGGACACACCAGGGGGTCCCAGGCCCCCAAACCCCAGGGACAAAGCAGGGGCAGGAGGGGAGGGGGAGGTGAGAGCAGCACCCGGGGAGCGCCCAGAACCCTGCAGGGACCTCCTGGGGGCTGAGAAAATGGGAATTTGGGGTTTTTTTTTGTTATTTCTGTTGGGTTTTGATTGGGCGCTCCTGACTGGGGGCTCCTGATTGGCCCTGTTGGTTTTGGTGGGGTTTTTTTTTTGGTCTTGTTTTGTTATTATTGGGTTTTTTTGTTTGTTTGTTTGCTTTTTTAATTTTAATTTCCAGGAGCAATTAAGAACCACAGGAGAAAACATTCCCCAGAAACGCCCTTCCCACCTAGGAATTTCCCATCCCCAGAACTCATTAGCCCGGGGTAATCAAAGCCAATTAGCCCGGGGGTGATCCCAGACAACACTCAGACTCCCAAAGGTTTCTGGTTCCTCCTTAGCAGCAGCTCCAAAGCCCCCACCTGGGTTCCCCTTAGCCCCATCCCCTCCGGGGGGGAGAGCACAGGGGTGTCGGGGATGCTTCCCCACGGCTCCCATCCCCCCCGTGGGCACCCCTGCTCCTGCAGCCTGTGCCAGAGCCAGGTCCTGCCCCGGGACCCCCGGGAAAGCCCCCAGAGGTGCCCCCTCCCCTCCTGCCATCACCCCCGAGGAGCGGCTCATCCTTCCCCTGCATCCAGCACAGCCCCGTGTGCCTGCAGCACCAGCAGCTGAGCAGGATCAGGGCATCCATCAGCCCCAAAAAAACCCAAAACAAAACAAAAACCAACCAACTAACCAAAAAAAAAGCTGATTTTTTGAAGCAGGACAAAGCCGAGGAGCTCTGAGCCTCCCTGGCCACAGGTTTGCAGGAACATTTACAGCTCCGCGGCTGCAGGACAGGGACAGGGACTCTGGGAGGGGGTGTGAGGGGAAGGCAGGAGCCCAGAGGGAGAGGAGGAGCTCTCTCTGTCCTCCTGGAGGTGTAGAACCAACACCGCCCCGTCCTCTAAGCAGAGGGTTGGGAGGCAGAGAGGAGAGCCCCAGAAGCACAGCTATCCGGGGGGGCTCAACTCCTGCCTCCCAAACAAAGGTTTTGGGGAGCAGGACGCGCCCACAGCCCCCGGAGAGGCGAGGACCCCACCCTGAGAGCCCCAACACCCATGAACAGGGGGGAGGCAGCAGCCCCTCCAGCAACACACCCCATGAAACCCGGCAGCCAGGGCAGGGACAGAAAATCCCTTCGAGCCCATTGCAAAGTTACCCAAACCCCAAACCATTCCCTGGAGAACGAAAAGAACAAGGAGACAGCAGAGCCCCGGAGCCGGGGACACTTACTGCTGGGGCTGCAGGCGACACGATGGGGACAGAGCAGGAGCCCCTTCTGCCCCGGCTTTAAAGGGTTCCCTGGGGGCGGGGGCTCCAGGGGGGGCGGCTCTGCCCTTCCGGGAGCTTCTGGCAGAGCTGGGGGTGCGGGGTTTGCTTGTGGAACCCTGCAGAGCCCCCAGGAGCTGTGCGGGAACCCCCCCCACCCCGCAAGCGCAAGGAGGGGAGAGTCAGCATTTTTCCGACGTGACCCCCCCCGCCCCGAGCGAGCGGAGGAAACGAACCCAGCAGAGCCCCATAAATTACTGGATTCTGTTCTGCAACATCAGGAGAATGAAAAGGCTGCGGAGACACCCGGGGCCGTGTGTGCTTTGGCGTGGGGAGAGCTTTTCCAGCCACGCCGCTGCCAAACACCTTCCAGCCCCCCCCCTCCCCGGCTCCGAATTATCCTTCCCCCCCAGGGCAGTCCCAGGGCATCCCAGCGCTATCGCTGGCTCCAAGCTGGGGGCTGGATGTCCCCGTGGCTGCTGCCACCCTGCCCACCGGCTCCAGTTTGCCCGGGAGATGGGGGGATTTCTGCAGGATTCCGGTTGGAAGCAGCTCCGGTGCCAGATCCATCCCCAGCCCTTGCGTCAGAGCTCCTGGGGAAAGATGCACTGCTCAGCACTTTTAGGGGAGATGAATATTCCAAGGGAAAAGCTCTGATTTAGGGAGGCCCAAGCACAACAGAGCTGGAGATTTACAGCCTCCAGCAGCTCTGTGGCTGCTCCACGTTTGCCATGAACCCGGGGGTTGAGGGGGGGGGGGTTACACCAGCATCGAGTAGCCCAAAGCACAGGCTGGGTGGCCAAACCTTGCCCGTCCTGCTGCCCCATCACCTCCGAGGCACAGGGAGGGTTTTGGGGAGCCCCCCTCCCCACTTTGCAGGTTGCCTCTGCCGCAGCTGTGCACATCTGGATGATTCTTTGCTCAGCTGTGGGTGGCCGGGGGGGGAGAGGGGGGGGCTGGGTATGGACCCCTGGGTCCCACCAGTGCTGCCCCACAGCTGGGTGAGAGGTGGGGGGATCGCCGGGGGAGGGGGCTTCGCCCCCCAGGCGCTCCCTAAACACCCCCCCCCCCCAAGGTGGGATTGTGGGGGGCTCTTGCCGGGGCTGGCAGTGGGACAGAGCCCAGTTTAGCACCAAGCCAGCCCTGGGCAGGGGCCAGGAGATTGTCCCGGTCCTACAGAGCTTTAAAAGGAGAGAAAGAGGAAGGCGAGGAGTGGGAGAGACAAAAGGAGGGGGGGGAGCACAGAGGAGCCCTATCCCCCCCCTCCGATTCCCTGCAGACCCCCAGGACTTCTGGCTGGACCGAGGCAGCACAGGACCCCCAGGGCTTTGCCGGAGGGACTCCCCGAATTCCATCTCTGGGTGCTCAGGGGGGGGGATGAAAAGGGAGAGGGGGGGTGTGTGTGTCCCTCCCCCGGCCCTGCAGCGTGCATTGGCAGTGCTGCTGGAGCTGCTCTGCTTATTATCGTTTTTAATTGCCCTCCTGGTAACCCCAGGAAATGAGCAGGAGATGGTGATAGCAGCAGCACTTTCTGATGATGTAAACACGGGCTCCAGCTCTCCCCGCCGCCCTGCCAAGGCAGCCCCGGGGGGAGAAGTGATTTATGGAACCCCCCAGCCCCGCTCACCCCCTCACCCCCCTTGCCTGGGCTGCGAGCTTCATCGAGGATTGTGAACCCAACATAAATCACTTGATTAAAAGCTCCCCTTAATTTGGGGAGGAGGGGACACACACACACACACACACACACACACACACACACACACACACACACACACGAGCACAGCTGATCGATTTAATTCACAGAGGGAAATAGCAACAAGCAGATGCTTTTAAAAGGGCCAGGGAGGACCCTGATCCCGCAGCCACTGCCACTTAACCATCTCAGTGCTTGGGGAAGGGGCTGGCAGCCTCCCCCCCACCCAAGTCCCCCCCCAGCTGAGCCCACCCCCAGCACCCCTGCCCGGCCCCACACACCTGAGCAGCTCAGGGGGTGCAGGTTGTCCCCCTGATGCCCCGGGTGAGGGTCTTCAGCAGAACCTTTGTCCCTTCTGCACTCCTCGGGTGATGCAGAGCAGCGGTTCTGGGGGCCATCAGGCTGGGCTGGCTCCGGACCCATCCTGGGAGAGGGAAAAAAGACAGGAAAAGAAGGGAGAAGGGGAAAGGGGGGGCTGCCTGTCCCAGCCCACGGGGACAGTGTCACCTTCTGCAGGGTCCTGGTGTGGGTGGGTGGTTGTCCTGGGGTAGGGACCCACCAGGTGACACTTCTTGACACTGTCACAGCCCAAACATCTCCCCTCCCCCCCCCACACACACACAGGGGATGGGTCCACAGCTGTCAACGTCTCGGTTAAAGTCTTTAATAATTACAAGAATTCCAGATTCATTACAGAAGAGTTTACAACAAATAATATTTCTCCATACAAAGGCAAAATAAACTTTTCAAGTAATAGCATCCTGGCTCCGGAGTCTCAAGGCCAGTGACAGGGAGGGATGGGGACACGGGTGGCCCCTTCCCCGGTGGAGGGGACAGGGAATTGCCCCCGTCCCCCCGGCACGGGGCAGCCAGACACCACAACCTCCTCCGGACCGAGCCCGGGGGGCAGCAGAGGACCCTCCCCCAGCTCCCGGTAAGGCACTGGCAGCATCGCCCAGAGGCGGGGGCTCTGTGGGGCGGGGGCTGCTGACACCGAGCTGGTGTCACCCAGAACCGCTCCGGTGTCCTGGGGGTCCCGTGAGGCACCAGTGTGACCCCAGCCGCCCCACGGGAGCCAAGCAGCCCCCTCCCCACGGCACCGTTCCCACCCCTTGCTGGCACTGCCTAAAACGCAGGGCAGCCCCAGCCCCCCCAGCACCAATATGGTGCTGCAGGAGCTCAGAGGGGGGAAGCCCGGGGGGGGGGTGACAGGGACACGGGGGGGCAGGGCAAGGCCAGGCACCCAATGACAACGTATTCCCAAAAGGCATCGACACGGTATTATTATGGTTTAATACAACCCCATATAAAACTGAAGCAGCAGCAGCAGCAATTCTTATTGAGGGACCTAAACTGAAATAGGTTTAGAACATAATTTAAAAAAAAAAAAAAATAAAATAAAAACAGCAAAAGTAGCAAAATATATGAACTTTTTTTTTTTCTTTTTTTTTTTTTTTTTTTTTTTAATATAGCAACTGATATCTACCAGCCACTAGTACCTTACTACCAAACTGGTATATCTCTGGTAACAACCCTTTTAAAAAGACATGTAAATATATATTCATATTTATACATATTTTTAGCTATGTACACAGGACTTCTGTCTCTAGCACTGGTGTGTTTGGCTGCCTCTGCCATCAGTGCTGGGCTGGACCCATTTGGGCCAGCACAGCCCCCGGGTGCTGGCACTGCTGGGCCACGGGACCAGCCCCGGAGCATCCCACAGCAGCTCCATGGACTCGGGGACATCCAGGGAGGGTTGGCTGCCTCCCCCCAGCCAGTGCTGCCCGTGGGAGAGGATTTTGGCTTAACCACGTGGAGATATTCAAGCACAGAGTTCATGGAAAAGAGGTTATTTAAAAAAAAAAATAAACCCTTTGGGCTGCCGAGAGCTCACAACTAAAGGTGGTGGGAGAAAGCTGGGCTAGGGGGGTGGGTTTGGTGCTGTGAGATGCTGTGGTTGTGTCTCTGAACCCTTTCTGCAGTGGCTCAGCACCTCCAGGCTGCTCCTCGGGCAGCATCCCTGGCACGGCACGGTTTGGCACGGCACGGCACGGCATGGCAGGGCATGGCAGGGCTGTCCCTGCTGGCAGTGCCACCCTCAGTGTCGCTTCAGTCCTCCGTTGGTGTGCTGGGGGGGGAGCTTGGGCAGGCAGGGCTCATCGGGGAGGGGGTCGTGGGAGAAGACTGAGTCCTCCCCCGAGGAGCAGGTGGAGCTGCGGGTGTCTGGGAAGCCGGGGGAATACTGATCCAGAGGCAGGAGAGATCCAGGTACTCCTTGGGAAGGAAGGATGGTCCCTGAGGAGGGGCTCAGACAGGGGGTGGGCACCCCCGGGAGCACCCAGCCCAGGCAGAGGGGGTGTTGTGGTGGGGTCCTGGGGGTGCTGCCTCTCCTACCTGGTTGGAGGTCATGGCCACGATCCTGTCCAGGTCTTCCACCAGCTGCTTGAAGGTTGGTCTCTGGGAGGGGACAGCGTGCCAGCAATCCCTCATCATCATGTACCTGGGTGGGCAGAGGGGAGGCTGAGCCTGTGGCCAGGGGCTGGGGACCCCCAGCCATGGGAGCAGAGGAGAGCCCAGGAATGGCCAACAACACCAGGATGGGACCCCCGGATGGCAAAGATGCAGTTCCAGGGGTTTAGGGATGGAAGGAAGGGAACCCCCCTGCCTGCCCTCCCCACCCCACCCAACAGCCCCGATTTGGGGCACAGGGAGGGAAGTGGGAATGGCTCCTGGGTGGGTGGGTGGGTGCCAGCGTCCCCCTCCCCAGCCCAAGACCTGACTCACAGCTCGTTGGTGCAGTTGCTGGGCTTGTCCATCCTGTGCCCTTCCTTCAGCAGCTTGAAGAGCTCCTCGACAGGCACCCCAGGGTAGGGAGAGCCACCCAGAGTGAAGATCTCCCACAGCAGCACGCCAAAGGACCACCTGCCCGGGGCAAACACAGGCCACAGGCTGGGCCACCAGCTCTGGGGAGCTGAGACCCCCAGCACGGAGCTCTGGAGACAGCCAAGAGCTCTTTGGTGGGAGGGATGGGCATGAGCAGCTCCGACTTGCTCTGCGAGATGAATGAGTCCCAGCCCCAAACACAATTTGGGTTCAAAACCCTTTGTCTGAAGATGCCAATTATCTTTTCATTAAATTAAGGCTGCAGCAGGGGGGAGTGGGACCTCAGTTCAGAGCAGGCAGAGATGTGGGAGGGATGCAGGAGGGATGCAGGAGGGATGCAGGAGGGATGCAGACAGGGATGCAGGAGGGATGCAGGCAGGGATGTGGGCAGGGATGCAGGAGGGATGCAAGCAGGGATGCAGGAGGGATGCAAGCAGGGATGCAGGCAGGGATGCAAGAGGGATGCAGGAGGGATGCAGGAGGGATGCAGGAGGGATGCAGGAGGGATGTGGGCAGGAATGTGGGCAGCAAGAGCACTGCTGGACATCCTGGCCAAGGGCTGTGCTCCTCAGCTCACAGCAGGTGAGGGAGGGTCTCCCCATTGCCCCCCAGCCCACCCACTGCTGGTGAAGCCACACAGGGGGCTCCTGTCCCACAGACACCACTCACACGTCGCTCTGGTGGGTGTAAATCCTGTCAAACAGAGCCTCTGGAGCCATCCACTTCACAGGCAGGCGACCCTGAAGCACAGGAAAACCCAAATCAGCTCCGTGCCACCTGGGAGCAGGGGGTCCTGGGGGGCCCTCCCAGCCCTTTTTCCCCCCCTCAAGGCACCACCAGCACCAAAGTGCCACTGCCCTCACTCACCCAGGTGAAGCCCCTCGCCCACCACTCACATTTGTTGTCTTCTTGTAGTAATCTATGTGGTGGATGTCACGGGCCAGACCGAAGTCAGCGATCTTCATCACGTTGTCCTCGGTCACCAGGACATTCCTGGCAGCCAGGTCCCTGTGGATGCACTGAGCAAGCACAGGGCTGTCAGGTGGTCCTCAAACCTCCCAGATGGTTCCCCACATGAAACAGGTCAGGAGGGAAGGGTGCAACCTCTCCCCCACACCCCGTGCCCAGCTGCTGGGGGTCCCCATCCCACCACGGCCCCCCGGGAGCTCCTCACCTTCTTGGAGGCCAAATACTCCATGCCCCGAGCCACCTGGTAGGCACAGGAGACCAGGTCCTTGAAGGAGAGCTGCTCCTCGGGGACACGGGTGGGGTTGTAGCAGTACTCCATGCCCGGGGGTCTCCGGGCTTGCAGGTACTCCCGCAGGTTGCCCTTGCTGGCGTACTCCACGATCACGTAGAGAGGTCCTGTGGGGAGAGGGGTGGTGAGGAGTTGGACCCCCGTGGGAGCAGGGTCAGCCCCTCCCAGCCCAGAGGAGAGGCAGAGGGGATGGATTCCCCCTCCCTGCTGGGCTGTCCTCACCATCCTGTGTGCAGGCTCCAAGCAGGTTGATGATGTTCTTGTGCTTGCCGATCATCTTCATCATCTCCATCTCAGAGATGAGGTCAGACAAATCCTTCTCCGTGGCATCAGCTGAAGTGGTGGAGAGAGCAGTGGTTGGGGGGGGGATCCCTCTGCATTGCACCCACCCAGTCCTGGTCCCAGTTCCAGTCCCAGTGCTGGGACCTTGACCTCTTGCCACCACTCACACTTGAGCATCTTCACGGCCACCTTGGTCACACGGTTTGGTTTGTCCTTGTCGAGGCCGATGGCTTCTGCCAGCACCACCTGCCCGAAGCACCCCTCTCCCAGGGGCTTGCCCAGGATCAGCCTGGTGGGAGGAGGGACCCCGGGGTTGGGGGGGGGACACAGGATGGTCACCGGCGTCACCATCAGCAGTGCCACCACCCTGCTGATCCCCGGGGCGAGGGGTGTGGGACCTCACCTGTCCCGGGGCAGCTCCCAGCGTGGGTCCTCGGGCAGCTCGTACTCAGAGACCCCCGCCAGCATGGGGGTACCACTGGAGGAGAGCCGGGAGGGCCTCACCAGCATCACCCCTGAGTTCATGGAGGAGCTGGAGTCGGCTGAAACCTGCGGGGGGACCGTGGGTCAACCTTCACACAGCCCCGGGGGATGCAGCCAGGAGGAGATGCTGAGCAGGAGCCTTCACACCCTGCCCCTGCCCACAGCCTGACCCTGCCCACAGCCCCCAGAGCTGCCTCCAGGTTGGATTTGGACTAGAGAATTTGTGATGAAGCTCCAGGATGCTGGTCCCATGAAACAGAGGGCCTGGGAGTCCTCCTGGCTGCTCGCTGTGTAAAACACTCTTCTGCTCAAACATTTAAGTTGCTGAGCACCCTTCAGCTCCTCCTCATCACCCCAGTCAGGTGCCCACAGACAGTCCCCACCCCGTGCCACACGAGGCTGGAGAAGGTGGCACATGCAGCAGGGCGAGATGGTCCCAGGTTGCCCCCATCTTCCCCTCCCCCAGCAGCCCCCCAGGACCCCCGGGAGGGGCAGTAGGTACAAACAAACCCCCTCTCTACTTTCTGTTACCTGTCTGCGCAGGGGGATGCTCTTGGCCAGCTTGTGCACGGCCAGCTGGCTGTTGAAATCTGTTTTCTTGGTGGTGCTCTTCATCTTGTAGATGATGACAGTCACCACCATGCAGGAGATGAGGAAGGCTCCGGTGCAGTAGATGATGATCTCCAGGTAGAGAGGGGACGTCATCATGGCTGGGGTGTCCTCGATAGCTGGGTCAGTGTGAAGGGGGGGTTAGCACCCACAAGCCCCCCCAGGGCCAGGGGCAGAGTGGTGCTGGGGGAGCCCCTGGCTCCTCCTTGGGATGGGCAGGGATCTGCTCTGCATCTCTGGAGGTTTGGGGGGGGGGCTGACAGCCCACCCACCCCACAGCCAGGCAGCACCAAGGCTGGGAGGGAACCGTGAAGGAGGTGTGAAGAGGGGGACAGTGCCCGTGTCCCCTCGTCTGGGGTGCTGTGGGGTCTCCCATTGGGGTCCCAGGACACCCTCAGGATGGGTCCCCTGCCTTTTTAATTCTTAGGGTCCTGGGGTCACCCTGATCAGGGTGGGGTGCAGTGCCCGGGGTGTTACTGACAACAACTGGGGAGAACCTGGGGCAGAAGCACCCCCAGCAGCAGGGACCTGCCCTGGGACCCCAGCTGTGGGGAGGAGGGTCCCACCCCCACCCTGCTGTGGGGCAGCCCCCGCTTTGGTGGCCGCTGGTGGCAGAGGAGGTGGCAGTGAACATCCCAGAGCAGCAGAGTCACAAACCCTGGTGAATCTGGCAGGGTGGAAGCTGCAGCCCTGGCAGTCCCCCCAACCCCCATTCTGACCCCCCAAAAAAGAGCAGAGCCTCAGAGAGAGGTGTAAGAGGAAGATTTCTGTCCCACCTCCGAGCACACCCGGCTGACAAAGCAGCAGCTGATAACGGGGAAAGTTTTTGGCTGGACAGCCACCACCACACAGCACCCCAAAAACTTTCCCAGCAGTGGTTATCAGACTTTGCTCCCTGCGGCGTTGATGCCCGAGGAGCAGCATCAACAGGGATGGGGACAACCACCCCAGCAGCAGAGCAGAAGTGACACACAGCCCCAGCACGTGTCCCGTGCCACCAGGCAGGGGGACAGAGCTGCCTCCTGCACCCCCAGACCCCCCTGTTCCCCCCTGCACGGGCAGCACTGGCCCTGCCCTGGGGCACGGGACCTTTCTGCTCCAGCAGAGCAGCCCCTGGTTAATCTCCTGGGTATGCATGGCCTGGGCCAGGGAGAGAGCTGGGGGCAGACCCCAAAAGGGGTGAGGGGGGGCAGGGGGACAGGGGGACAGGTGCCCTGTCCCACTCTGGCTGCAGGGAGCAGCCCCGTGGCTCAGGGGAAGGGGCTGGGATGTGCTCTCTCCCGGACCGGATGCATACGTTGGAAAGAAGGGAGGAAAGGGAGAGGAAGAGGAGTAAATACCTTCGAGAACTGTCAACCATGCAGAGTGATGGGAGATCCCAATAGAATTACCCGCCAAACATGTATACTCCCCAGCATCCTCAAATGAGACATTCCTTAAGTGAAGGACTTCCATTTCTTTGTCTGTCGTGTTAACGCCAGCCGTCTAGAGGGAAAAATGGAAGCAAAAAACGGAGAAGCAAACGACATGAGATCTTCTGGGAAGGAGGCCAGAGAGGAGGGAGAGCCCAGTCTCATTTGCCAGACCCCCGGGGAGCAGACAGAGACCACTGCAGACCTGCTAGAGAGACCCTCGGGATGACCACTCATCCCGGCCGACCGACAGAGACCTTGGTTAAATAAAAACCCTTCACCAGACGCAGTGTCCTGCCCATCGGAGCATGCTGGCAATGGGCCACATGGAAAAATAAACCCAGGCAGAGCTGGCTGGATGGCTTGTAGGGCACAGGGGGACACGAGGATGGGGACAGAGGGACATGAGGGCAGAGACAAGAGGATGGGGACAGGAACAGGAGGATGGGGACAAGAGATGGGGACAAGAGGAGAAGAGACAGAAGGATGGGGACAGGAACAGGAGGATGTGGACAGGAGGATGGGGACAAGAGAAGAGACAGGAGGATGGGGACAGGAACAGGAGGATGTGGACAAGAGGATGGGGACAGGAACAGGAGGATGTGGACAAGAGGATGGGGACAGGAACAGGAGGATGGGGACAAGAGGATGGGGACAAGAGGAGAAGAGACAGAAGGATGGGGACAGGAACAGGAGGATGTGGACAAGTGGATGGGGACAGGAGAAGAGACAGGAGGATGGGGACTTGAGAAGAGACAGGAGGATGGGGACAGGAGGATGGTCAAGAGGAGAAGAGGCAGGAGGATGGGGACAAGAGAAGAGACAGGAGGATGGGGACAGGAACAGGAGGATGTGGACAAGAGGATGGGGACAGGAGAAGAGACAGGAGGATGGGGACAAAAGGATGGAGACAAGAGGATGGTCAAGAGGAGAAGAGACAGGAGGATTGGGACAGTTGGACAGAGACTAGGAGATGAGGACAGGAAGATGGCAACAGGAGGATGGCAACAGGAGAACAGACAGGAGGATGGGGACAAGAGGATAGGGACAAGAGAATGGTCAAGAGGAGAAGAGACAGGAGGATGGGGACAGGAGGATGGAGACAAGAGGATGGTCAAGAGGAGAAGAGGCAGAAGGATGGGACAGGACGATGGGGACAGAAACAGGATGATGTGGACAAGAGGATGGTGACAGGAGAACAGACAGGAGGATGGGGACAAGAGGATGGGCACAAGAGCTTGGGGACAGGAGGATGGGGCACAGCAGCACGTTGTCCCCTGCCACACACTGGGCTGGGCAGTGCCAGAGCCCGTGGGTACCCAGGCAGCCCCCTCTCTGGTGTCTGTGTGAGGGGTGGGAAGCAGAGAGGGGGGGACACGGGGACACACAGGGAGCACAGAGCCCCGCCGGCCCTGCTGGGTATTTTTCCATGGCTTGTTGCACCAGAAACAGCAGAAACCAGAGAGCCCAGAGTTTTGTTTTCCACCGCCGGGGACTGAGGGTCCAAGGAAGCACCCGCCGGGCGTCCTGCCCATTACCTTTGTCCCCAGGCCTGGTGACAGTCAGCCAGGCAGACTGGTTGGCCTCGCCAATATAATTGGAAACCTTACAAACATACTCCCCGCTCTCCGCCTCTGTCACATTATACAGGGTCAGCACCTCCGCATCAGAGCTATTAATCCCCGAGTGCTGGAACAGACACACAAGAGGGAGTCACCCCACAGCCCCCCAGGAATGGCAGCGGGGGGGCTGACACCCCCCTGGCACCCACTGCCGGATGGGAGGGATGGGGTGCAGGGAACAGTCCTGGGGATGTCAGTCTGGTGCCCCCCACACCCCAGGGTGAGGGGTACAGGGGGTGGCTGTGCACCCCAGGGTGAGGGGTACAGGGAGTGGCTGTGCACCCCAGGGTTGGGGACACAAGGGGTGGCTGTGCACCCCAGGGTGAGGGGTTTGGGGGGTGGCTGTGCACCCCAAGGGTTGGGGACACAGGGGGTGGCTGTGAACCCCAGAGTCAGGGGCACAAGGGGTGGCTGTGCACCCCACGTTAAGGGCACAAGGGGTGGCTGTGCACCCCAGGGTGAGGGGTTTGGGGGGTGGTTGTACACCCCAGGGTTGGGGACACAAGGGAGTGGCTGTGCACCCCAGGGTGAGAGGCACAGGAGGTGGCTTTGCACCCCAAGGGTTGGGGACACAGGGAGTTGCTGTGCACCCCAGGGTGAGGGGCACAGGGGGTGGCTGTGCACCCCAGGGTGGGGGACTCAGGGGGGTGTTTGCTCCTGCTGGCCATAAGCAGCACCAGGGGCACCCAGAGGGAGCTGCTCTTGCAGGGATCCCCCCTCCAGCACCCTGCTCACCCCCAGAGCCCACCCCCCAGCCTCCAGTGGGTGCCTGCAGGGCAGGATGTGGCTGAGGGGCCATGCAGCCCCCCCCCTTGCCCACCTCTCTCCCCGAGCAGGCTGGGACACCCTGATCCTGGGTGGCTCCTCTTGCACCCCCTTCCCCTGCTCCTGCCCCACGGAGGGGGCACGGGCTGTACCTTCAGGATCTGCACGTAGGGCAGGTTGTCGGGGCCGATCTTGCTGCCGTTGACCTCGATGTGCTTCAGCCACTGGATGTGGGGCTGGGGGTCACTGTAGACCTTGCAGACAAACTCCACGTTGCTGCCCAGAGCCACTGTCTTGTTGGCAGGCAGCCCTGCCTGCAGGATGGGACGGTGTGGGGACCGCTCTGCAGGACACGGGGGACCTCAGCATGGGGCTTGGGGTGCTCAGCAACCCCTCCCCAGAGAGCTGCTCCAGCCCCCACATTGCACTGATGGACACAGTAGAACCACAGGATCCCTTCCCCAGGGTCCCCTTCCCCAGGGATCCCTTCCCCATGGTCCCCTTCCCCAGTGTCCTCTTCCCCAGGGATCCTTTCCCCAGTATCCCCTTCCCCAGGGTCCCCTTCCCCAGGGTCCCCTTCCCCAGGGATCCCTTCCCCAGGGTCCCCTTCCCCAGGGTCCCCTTCCCCAGGGATCCCTTCCCCAGGGTCCCCTTCCCCAGGATCCCCTTCTTCAGGGTCCCCTTCCCCAGGGATCCCTTCCCCAGGGTCCCCTTCCCCAGGGATCCCTTCCCCAGGGTCCCCTTCCCCAGGATCCCCTTCTCCAGGGTCCTCTTCCCCAGGGATCCCTTCCCCATGGTCCCCTTCCCCATGGCCCCCTTCCCCAGGAATCCCTTCCCCAGTATCCCCTTCCCCAGGGATCCCTTCCCCAGGGATCCCTTCCCCAGGGTCCCCTTCCCCAGGAATCCCTTCCCCAGGGACCCCTTCCCCAGGGATCCCCTCCCCAGGGACCCCTTCCTCAGGGTCCCCTTCCCCAGGGATCCCTTCCCCAGAGGCAGAGCAGTTGGGAGGGGTGGGGATGATGGGGACAGGTGAGATCCTGGCATGGGGACATGGGGACATGGGGACATCTGTACCTATTGGGGGGGGGTCAGAGGTCAAACAAACCAACCCAGGGCCCCGGTGGGTAACAAAGAGGCTGCCACTGTGGTGAGTCAGCATTAACAAACCCCTTTGTTCACCCCCCTGACTGTTCCCTTCAGTTTGCTCAGTGTAATCAAATTAAATCACATTTTTAATGGTTCATTTACTGGCATTTAGAGCAGCTCCACATGTGGAACTGCTCAGACCAGCCTTCCCAGCTGGGAATTATGGCTAATAAGGCGATTAGAAAAAGTTTCTGTCTGGTCTATGAAATTATTTCCACTACAATTAAACAATACCCAAAAAACCAACAACAAAAAAAACCCCAAATCAGAACGAGTTGAGGTGAATCCTTCCCCTTGCTTCTTCAGGACCCACTGTGAAGGTGCACGCTGGGGAGACAGCAGCAGGAATGCTCTGACCCTGTTCCCACCTCTCTAGGGTGTTGTAGCACCTCGTTTCTGCTTGGGAGGAGGGTTTGGGGACCCAGGGTGAGTGAGCCCTCCCAGCCCCCTGCTCCTCACCCACGACATCCAGCTGGTAGGTGTGGTTGATGCTCCCATACTTGTTCTCCACAATGCAGGTGTAGTTCCCCTTATCAGAGGGCACCACTGAGTCCATGATGATGCTCCAGGTCGCGTACCGGACCTGGGGGTTGGGGGGTTACACACAAACACAAACATAAACACAAAAAAATCCAGCCCTGGGTCCTCCTCAGCCCCCCCCCACCCTACAGGCAGAACATCCATCTCCCTTTGAGGTCACCTTTCCCCTTCCCTACAGAGGGACCATAATTGCTCCCAGCTGTCCCAGGACAGCCTCTCCACGGAGCCAACTGGACTGGAGGAGCAGATGTTGGGAGCTGAGTGTGATGAGTGCTGGAGTGCAGGGACAGACCTGCATTGTTCCCCCACTGCTGCTGCCCACGAGGAGACACTTCCCTGGGCCAGCACAGGGCTTGGACCCGAACTGTGCCTCTGGAGGGAGAGGGCAGGGTGCTGGGCTGGGTGCTAAGGCTAGGAGGCCATCAAAGGTGGAAAGCTGCCCTATGGAACTCTGAAGCTGCAGATCCCATTCCTGATTCCCCATCCCCATCCCAGAGTGCTCCCTCCAGCTCCAGCCCCTCAAGTTGAGCAGAGTCTGAGCCCTGGGGCTGCCCCCCAGCCCCCCCAGCCTGGGTACCTTGTAGCCCCCGATGCGGTGGTCGGGTTTGAACTCTTTGCCATTCTTCAGCCAGCGCAGGGTGGGGTTGGGTGTCCCACTCGAGGGACATTTGAACTTCACCGTTTTGGCAGCGGGGACGGCGTGGAGCTTCTTCTCCATCTTCTCAGGATAGGTCCAGTAGGGAGCGATGGCCTCTGGGGAGCAGGATGGGGGGGATCACTTGGGTACCCTGGCCACAGAGCCCCCGCCCACCCTTGTCAGCCGTTCTGCACCCCAGGGCAATGCTGACACCCCCAAAAGCCAGGGCAGCACCCGGGGCAGCCCCATCTCACACATACGGTTCGGCTTGGTGTTATCCGCCTCCTTCTCCTCCGAGGAGGAATCATCTTCATCATCATCATCCTCTGCAGAGGGGAGCACGTCTGCAAGAGAAGAGATGGCCCGGCTGAAGGTCCGTGGGGGGGACCCTTCCCTTCCCCCGTGGGCCGGTGCTGGGGGATGGTGCTGGGTGGGGAGGTGCGGGGGTCCCGGGTGAGCGCCGTGCGTGCCCCCCGGTGCTGCCGTGAGAGCCCGAGGGGATACTGGAGCACTTTGTCCCCAGAGGTGATTTCGGGCTCCCTGCCACGTGTCCAAGTAGGGCTCCTCGCCCCATGCTCGGGGCCACCAACCCCTCTGAGACCCTGCAGGCACAGAGCTGCCCCTGATCCTCGGCAGCACCTCTCGACCTGGAGCCTTGGTTCTGCTCCAGCCTCAGGCTCCATCAGCATCAACCTTGGACCCGGGTTCACTTCAGCACGTGAACCCCCAGCCCCACATAGACAAACAGACAACAACCTCCAGCTGCCTCTCCCTGCCCCGCAGCCTCCGGGACATCACCACGCTGGGAACTCCTCCAGGCACCCCCAAAAACCTCAGGTCCCCCCCAGACTCACCGCGGGGTGGGTGCAGGTGTGGGGGGGGCAGCATGCAAAGGCGTGCGGGGCATCCTGCTCCTGGCTCCACAGCCCGGCCCTGGGGCCGCCCCTTCCCTGCCTGCCCAGGGCTGCTACAAACCTGAGACGTTCACGGAGAAGTAGGTGGTCTTGCTTCCCGAGGGGCTGTTGGTCATGCAGGCATAGAGCCCCGAGTCCTCGGGCACCGCGTCCCTGACCTCTACCTCCTCCCCCGTGATGCGGGTGCGGTTGTTCTCGGCCAGCTGGACCCCGTCACGCACCCAGTTGATGCTCTGGATGTCATCCCTCAGCTGGCAGCGCAGCTGGAGGAGGTCCCCGGGGTGGGCTGAGTAGGACTCCACTTCGATTTTTGCTTTGGGTAGAACTGGAGGAGTTAGGAGAAGAAGAGAAAGGAAGGGGAAGAAGAAAAAAAAAATAGAAGAGACCAAAGGAAACCATGCTGCTGCTGCTGCTGCTGCTGCTGCTGCTGCTGCTGCTGCTGCTGCTGCCACCAAGGCTCTGGGTTAATGAGGAGCCATGCACTGCTGGGATGCTCCCAAGCACTGCCTGCCCAGGGCAGGGGCTGCAGAGCAAGGGGAGGCAGAGGCAGAGGCTGCGAGCACTCCAAGCAGCACCCAGTGCTTCTCCCCAGCTCGGTGGCTGAGGGTTTGAAAGCTCCCACCCACCCCTGGGTCTCTTGCTCAGCCCGGAGGGAGCATGCCAAGGCAGTGGCTGTGAAATGAGGGAGAAACGGGCACCTTGGGACATCTCAGGCAGAGCGTTGGCTGTTTGGGCAGGATGTGGCCTCTCCCACAGGAGAATCCCAAATCCCTGGCTCTGCCACTGCAGCAAAGCGGGCCAGGGTCCCCGTGGAGCCTGGCCACCAGGAGCCTGGCCCTGGTTAGAGAGCTGGGGGGGCAGGAAGGGCAGGGAGAGGAGGGGGCTGCAGCAGGACAGTGGGAGGGAAGGGAGTGAGGGGCTGCAAGAAGTGGCATCGCTGGGAAAGGTCACCCCAGGGAGCTCTGGACAAACAGGTGCCAGCCACAGTGTCCCCCTTGGCAGCCACCCTGCAGCTGCTCCCTGTGGCCACACTTGTGTCAGCAGCACAAAGATCCTTTCTCTCCATTCCTCTGCTACGTGATCTTGTCTCTCCAGGCCCTGGTAGCACGGGCCTGGCTCTGTCCTCAAGCATTGCCCTGCAGGGTGGTGGGGGAGTGGCCCTCCTGGTCCTGGTGGTTTCAAATCATCCCTCCGGATTTTCACAGCTCCAGGAAGGGTTTGTGCTGTTGCAGCTCCCTGCCCCGGGGAGGTTCAGCAGGATGAGCACCACGGGAGGGTGTTCCCAGCTCCGGGTCCTGAGCACTGCTGTAGATGATGCTCTCAGGGTTCAGAGCAGCACCCTGGAGGGATGCAGAGTGTTCCCACTGCAGGACAACTCCAGGGAGGCTGAGGGTGGGAGCTGATGGTGCCATGGGGGCACTGCTGATGATCCACACATTGCAGCTGTTCTGTGTCCAGAGCTGGGGCTGGAACACCCCAACAAATCCTGAGCAGGCAGCACAGCCAGGTCTGGGAGCATCCCAACTTCAGTGTGAGAGCTGTGACCCCCAGGGACTGCACACAACCTGCAGGGTTCACGCTCCAGCCATGAGGACAAGAGCAAAGCCACAGCTCTCCCTGGGGACCCATCCCAGCGAGGAGCAAGGAAATTCACAAAATAGCTGCTAATTAGCAAAGCCCACAGCACCCCTGGGTGTGCTGGAGGGGCACTGATCCCTACAGAGCCAGGCAGGGAGCACAGGCTGGCCAGGAGCAGGGTGGGACCAGCAGCTCCTCCCAGAACCCATCAGCAGCTTCCTACTGCCAAAAAGGAAAGCTCAGCTCTCCAGAAACTCCCATGTACCACATCGGGACCTGCACTTCACTTTCTGGCCACTTTTCCTTTGTGCTGATGAGAAGCTTCATGGGGGAAAAACATCCACGAGCAGCTCCAGAGTCTTTTCTTCTTCTTTCATTTAGCACTGGAAGGCAAATGGTGCTGCTGGGGCAGAATTCCCATTCCTCAGCTTCTGGAGGACCACAGGCCAGGGCTCCAGATCCATCAATAAGAGGATCCAAGGCATTTTAATGTGGATGGTGAAGACTGGTGGGAGTCCCTTAGGCAGGGGGGGAAGGGTCTTGGTTTTGCAATCCTGTTTTCCCTGTTTTTCCCTCGCAGCCTCACAGGACAGGCACTTCTAGCAGCTCTGATTTGTGTTTCAAGTGATTAGTCACAGGCATCTTCCAGCACACACAATGCAGCAGTGATGTCCTGCCCCTGAACACCATGGGACTGGGTAACACAACGTCCTCCTGTCCTCCTCACACAGAGCAAGGTCAGCGAGCGATAAAACAGCCACGAAAACCCAAACCAACACAAAACACTGCAGCCACAGCCTTATCTGCCCTTACCTTGCTCCCTCCACCACCCCCTCGCCACTGATAGACATCCCTTATCAAGCAAAAAAACCTGCAGAAGGTGCCTGGAGCTGCAGAGGACCCCAGCCACCTACAAATGTCCCCTGCTGTCCCCATTGCCTCCCCCAGGCTGCTGGCACATGTGGAAAAATGCACAGGTCCAGGGTACACAAGTGCAGGACCAGTTCTAGCCAGAAAGACACTGATGGTGTCCCAGGGCTCATACAGGTCACCCTGTCACCAAGCCTGCCCCAGGGGCCACCCCAGGCTCCTCTGAAGAGAAAAGTTTGCAGGAAAACCTGCCCATGCTGGGGTGGGGTGGGAGGGATGCTCCTGCCACCCCCCTGCTCCCCAGCCACCGAGGAGGTGGCCTGGGGGAAAAGAGGGAATTTGGATGGATGGAAACCTTGGAGCCATCCCAGAGTGATGCCAGGGTTGGGGAGGGAGTGTTCCAGGCTCAGGCAGGTCCCTTCCCATGAAAACAGTCCCTGGACACCCTGTGCAAGTGCCACTGCTCTCTCGGGACACAGAGCCCAAGAAGGCGGGATGGGAGGGGGGGTGGGGGTCTGCAGGCGTGTGGCCAGATCGCCTTTCAAAGGCAACAGCCCCTTCCCCCAGCCCCCAGGAGCCAGGGGCTGTTTTGTATTAACAGCATGACCGAGGAGGAGCAGAGGCGTCGAGCGTGATGGACGGGAGAGGGGAGGCAGAGGGCAAGGCAGGACCCTGCCCTTTGGTAACCCAAAGCACATCTCTGGCACTCGGGGATAAGGCGGAAAACTCGGCATGGTGGGAACGGCCTGAAAAGGAATTCACAGCCTAATGAGCATGTCCAGGTTCGCTCACCCTCCGGGCAGGACAGGGGCCGGGCCAGCGGGCTTGGACGGTGGTGCTTGGGGGCAGCCTGGCTGGCAGATAGCGACAAGGCCACCAGGATGTCTCAGGGGGCACCGGGACGGCCCGGCTCTCCTGGCAGCTGATGCACACAAATGTCCCTGGAAATGCAGCGGCTGTAAAAGCAGCCGGAGGGGAGAGCCGCGCTACCGACCTGCCCGCCACGTATGTTAATTAGTGCGAGCCCGTTTGATCACTGGACTCCATCAGCCTGAAATGTCTCTTTCTCATGTTCTGCTTTTCTGTAACCTAACCCCAGGCACCAGGTGCAGCCCCTGGGCAGAGCTGCTGCTCCACCAAGCCCCGGGCTGGCCACGTTAGCAGCAGTTTAATGGGCCAGACAAACGCTTGGCTCTGCTCCCCAGGCCCTGGCTTTGGGTGCTCCCAGCGCTGGGGGAGGTGGGATTCCTCCCCCCCAGCCAGGCTGCGGCCCCCTTTGAGCAAAGGAGGAGAACAAACAAAACTCTCGCAGCAAGCAGCAAAAGGCAGGCTAGGTCCGGCAGATCTCAGCTCTCTGCTGGTCCCTTTTTAACTCCAACTCCCCAGGCTTGGGAGGAGGGGGAGCATCGGCTTCCCGGCCTGGCTCTTGTCCCAACCCGGGGTGTTGGGGATGGGAGTGCTCAGAGCCCGTGGGGATCCCCGAGGTCCCGGGGGGGGGGGGGGGGGTTGTGCCTCGGCTTTCCAACTATCCCGAAAAGTAGATGCACGCTCCAAGGGTCGGAGCAGCCGCCGCTGTTTTATTAGTTTGTTCCAGCTTTGAAATGGAACCGAAAGCGGAGCCGAGCGCCGGCCAGATGGAGAGTGTCACCAAGTGCATAGAACTGTCACCCGATTCCCCGGGGATGGCCCCCTCCGGGCACAGGGACACGGGGCACAGCCCTGGGGCGAGGAGCGGCACAGATTAACCTTCACCCCCCCCCACCCCCCCCATTCTCCGCACAGCCCCTCCCGGAGGAGCCCCCCAGCCCCCCCAGCGCGGCGAGGCCCGGCAATAAAGCGGCCAACAAAGCGGCGCGGGGACAATGCGGGCGGGGGGCTCGGGGCCGCGGCCGCCGGTTGCCCTGGAGACCCCAGCGGGGCTTTCCGAAGGTATTTCCTGAAGAAAAAGCACACACATGCCCGGCAGCCCCGCTAATCCCAACAGGAAGCGCTTACCGGGACCTGGGGATTGGCGTCTTTCTTATTTAAAAACCTCCTCCCCCTGCCGCACTCTCCCCTCCCCCCAGCCCGGGCTGTGCCAGGGGGGGGTCCCCAGGAGCATCCCCGCACCTCGGCTGCTCCGGGGGGACACGCACAGCCCCGCTCGCTGCCCCTTGGAAAGGTTGCGGCAAGGAGGTGCCGGGGGCAAGTGTCTGGAGATCAATGGACCGCAGGTTCTTCCTGCGGGGTCCAAGGCACCCATGGTTCTTCCTGTGGGGCTCAGGGCACCCACGGCTCTCCCTGGCCAAGACAGCCCTGGGGGCAGCTGCTTCTCCCCACCCCGGGGTCTCCGGATGCCTTCCCCGCAGGGAGAGGGGGATTTATGTATTGCTCCGGGCAGTCCAGCACTTCCCAACCCGCACGTCAAATGAAGCAGCATTTAATTAACAGGCCTGTTGGTAGCTTGCAAAGCTGTCAGAATAAATCCCCCCCTCTTTCCCCTCGGGACATCCCCGAACATGCTCAGAGCTCCGCAGCAGGGAGCAGCTCTCGGGGGCAGCGTTTCGGGGTACAGACACTCCCCTATTGCCTCAGCCCCCTGGCATGGGACAGACTGGGGGTCCTGCCCAGCTTGGGGGGGGGCACAAACCAACCCTCAATCCACACCGGTGTCTGGGTTGGTTTGTTTTGGTTTTTTTTGCAATAACCTCTGGCTCTCCGGGCCCGGGCTCACTGCGGCACAGACGATTTTCCTCCCTAAATCACTCCTAAGCAGCCCCCAGGCTGCTGCCCATGGGGGTTCAGCAGCCAGGCAGCCCCCAGACACAAGGACACCCCCCTGTCTCCCCATACCCCTGGCCGTGGGGCAGCTCTGCAGCCCAGGCTGCGGCAGAGAGCTCCTGCTCTGCCCAAAGACTCAGGTTTTTTTTTTTCCTCCTCAATTAAGGGCCGGAGTGACAGCATCCGAGGGGAAAGGCGGGAGGGGAACAATGCCTTCTCCACCGGCTGGAAGGGGACAAAGCCAAGGGCCAGCAGTCCGCCCGGGATGAGCCAAAGACCCTTGCTGTGCGACCTCTGGGGATGCTGTGCCTGGTGACAGCATTTTCCATTTTCCAGGCTACAAGTGCCCCAAACATCTCTGCTGCTGGGCAGGGGGCAAACTGAAGCCCCCAGTGTTCCTGTGCCATGGTTTTGCCAGCACTGAGTGGGGTTTAGGGGAGAGATGGAGGAGGAGGCAGCCAGTGGCCCCAGGAGATAGGGCAGCCCCCTACCCCAAAGAGACCTGAGGGTCCTGTGGGGGGCTGCACCCTGGGCTTTGTTCTCACCCCCCCTGCTCCAGAGGGCAGATGGGGAAGGTGTTCCCTGCACAGGGCTGGGCTCAGCATGTCCCAAACCCAGCTGCCCAAGGTCCCCCCCCTCACCACAAGAACCTGCTCAGCTGCTTTGCCCCCCCAGCACTCCCCAGACAGGGATGAGGCAGATCCCAAGTGCTGGAAATGCCAGAACAGCAGCAAGGACAATAGGAGACAAGGAGAGAGGGGGAAAAAAAATCCCCCCGGCAACTTTCTGCAGGTTTCTATTTAACCTGAAGACAAAGAGTGGCTTTGTGAGGGGAGGGATGGAGGCTCTGCATGGAAATTTTTTGGCTTTTTCCCCTTAACTAGGGTTTGTTGTTTTTTTTTTTTTTTTACCTCCTCCAAATTTAGGTAACTATAAAATGCAGTGAGTGGCCATTAATATTTTATTTGCTGCAGATTTTTGAGCAACAGGAGCCAGCCCCTGACAAAGCCTGAGTTTCCAAGCCCCCTCCCCACACCACGAGGAGAGGCAGAGGGCAGCTGGAAACCCTCCTGGCAGCGAGGTAGGGGCTGCGGGCCGGGTGCGGGGGATTACTCACTCCCTGAGAAGGGAGCTTAGCTGCCTCAGAGCCCGAGTAAACTGAAACCCCATAAACATCCCCAACAAAGTCCAGGAAAGCTGCTGCCTCCACCAGGGAGTGGATCTGAGCGTGGCCACCACTGTCCCCGGCCAGGGCGGGTGATGCTGGTGGATGGGTGGGGATGCAGGGGGGAGACACGATGCCCCGTGGGCCCAGACCCAGAACCCACCCTGGCAGGTGACCCGCAAGGTGCCAGTGGCACAGCCCCAGCCACAGGTCCTGGCCCAGGGCCGGCTCTTCCCATCCTGCGTGTCCTGCTGGGAACATTTTGTTCCCACCAGCCAGCCCCGGAGCCAAGGGCCGGGCTCTGCCCCAGCCGGGCTCCTGCTGTGGCACTAATTGGGCTGCCCTGGTGAGAACCGTGTCGGGAAACGTTTCCAGTGGTTATTGTTAGCCCTGGCATGAGGCTGGCGAGGAACCAGCTCCCTCCTCTCCAACCTCTCCTCCTCCACTGCCAATGCTGCTCCCCAAACCCCCCCTGCCCTGCAGAGCTCCCTAAGCACCCCAAAAGCCACCTCAGCTTAAATCAGGGCCAAACACCCAGACAGCTTTCCCCAGACCCCATTGCTGGGGCATCTCCCAGCAACACAAGAGCCATCTTTAACCCACATGCCACCAGGGAAGCTCCTCCAGGAAGAGCAATCTCCAGAGAAAAATGTTCACTGCTGCCAACAGCTTTGTTTATCACAGGGGAGAGAGCACACTGGGAGGAAAAAGCTCAGAGATGGCACTGGGGAGTGATGCTCCACCTGGATCCTCTCCAGAGCCTGCAGCTCCCCAGGGACCCTGCACAACTCCAGCCACCCCATGGGATGTATCCAAACCCGGGGTACCTGCTGTCCCTGGTGTCACATGCAGTCTCCCAGGTCCCTGAGCCCCAACCTCTGAGCTGTTGGGAAGCACGGGGAGCTCTGCTGCTCACCAGGGCACCACGCAGCACCAAGCTGTGCCAGCAGCACCAACCTCTTGGTGGGAAGAAGAGGGAAAGGGGAGAGAGCCTTAAAATGGGAGCTGTACCCCACAGCCCAGACATTCTTGGGTAATTAAAACCAAAAGGCAGTTAAGTCAGAAGTCCTGCATGGCAGTGCTGGGCCTGTTCATTCTCTGCCTCACTCAGGGGAAGGCCACAGCTTTGAAATGCTTGGATCAGCCCCGACCAGAGGCAGCAGGGCTGGACCAAAGCTTCACATGTGTCTCACACTCCAGGTTGTCACAGGGAAGCAAGTGACATGGCACACACTGATCCCCTGCCAGGGACCAAGCCCCCGGGGCTTTGCATCCTCCAAACCTCAAACTTGGGGGGTTTGCCACAGTTTTCCTCCCAGTTTAAAAGCTCCTCAGGTGATGCTGGAACCACACATCCTCCTTCCCCTGCCTGCACAAATCGACCTGAGACCACCAGATGCCTCCATCCCCACCAGCAGCTCCTAAGGGTGTCCCCATGCCCCCAAATGGACCTTGCAAGGACACCAGTGATGCTACCACCAAAAATCCCTCAGGAGGAGGGAGCAGCCACCGTGCTTTGCTGTTCTTACCTTGGTCGGGCAGGGTGGGGGCCGGGCGGGCAGCGGAGAGCGCGGCTGTGACCAGCACAGCCCAAAGGATGAGGCACCTCCAGGTAAACATCCCACTGCTGCAGCTACTGCTCGGCGACTGCCATCCGCAACTCCCACTCCATGGGGACCCCGGGTGGGCACGGGGAGGGGGTGTGTGTCTCCCCCGAGCTGTGAATAAGGAAAGCAGAGTCAGGGCAGGGGGAGATGGACCCCCCACATCCCACCACCCGTCCCTCCCGCCCTGCACAGCACTGGGATGTGCGTGGCCACGCTCCTCAAGCATCCAGCTCAGACAGGGACATGGCCCAGAGCCGTGGTGGCAGGTCCCCCCGGGCCCCTCTGCAGCCTGATGTGACCCAGGGCTGACTGCTGGGGTTACATTTTCCTGCATAAAAGTGCTGATGTGTCCAGATTAAAAAAAAAAAAAACAACAAAAAATGCTGGCGAAGCAGAACTGAGCAGAGCAAAATCTCCCAGAACAGTGGGAGAAATGTTCAGATGCCAGTGAGAGAACTGGAGATTTCTGCTCTCCTGCCTTCCCCTCCAAGCACTTCATGTGTGCTGAAGAGAGGAACTCCCAAGCAGATCAAGATGCCTGGTGCCCCAGGGGACCGGCAGCACCCTGCTCCCAGCACACAGCTGACCCAAGACTTGGCTGTGACAAATCCCGTGTTTCCAGACCCAAACTCGACACTGTCCACGTCCCCACGTGCCCCCAGTGAAGCAGCAAACCCCACCCTCCTCCATCCCCTATAGGATCTATAGGGCATGCACACAGCTGCCCCATAGAGAGGCTTTCCAAAGCCGAAGGGGTTAGCCGGCGCCCTGGCCCTGCTCCCACGTGCAGATCTCTTTCCACCAACAGCTGTTTTCAGAGCTGTTCGGGGAGAAATCCCCCGGCTTCCATGGCCAACACTGCAATTTGCTCTCAGCTCTGCCAGCTCTCACGCTGGGCTCTCCAGCTGCCTGTCCCTTTGGGTCCCTCTTCCCCCTTCCCATGCCAGGGGACGGCTCCAGGCAGGGAGGCATCAGAGCAGGGCTCTGGCAGAGGGAGACCCAACAGAGCCAGACCCTGGTTTAGGGTACCCCAGGGATGGCCACTCATCCCTCCTTCCCACCACACTGGGAGCGTGGAGCTCTGCCAAAACACGTTCAAGGGGAACACTGGAGCCAAAGCCCAAGCCCAGCCGCCCCTGGCAAACTGCTCCCAGCAGCCTGGATGTGAGCAAACCCCTCTGCTCCACCCCCGCGACACATCTGCAACTTGGCAGCAGCCTGGGATGGAGGTCCTGACACTGGCCATCCTTAATTGTCCCACTGGGCTTTGCTGAAGAGCTCGCTGGCAAGATCCCTGCCCAGGGAATTGCACAACCCCGGCACAGCCGCGCTGATCCGGCTGGCGGCGGATGCTCCAGGAAAAGTGCAAGGACCAGGGTGTGGACAGGGTGATACCATCCTAAAAACCCTCCTCCAGACTCTGGCAGAGCATCTCCCCGGGGGGCAGCCATTCCTCTGTGCCCCACAGCCCTGGCTGAGCACCCAGAGCTCTCCCCATTCCTCTCCGGACCGACTCGTGCCCCCCAGAGCCCCGTGCCAAGCTGTTCCCAACCTGCCACCAGAACAAGCCCTTCCCTCTGCCATGGGACGTCTGGGTAAAGTCTGAGCTGTTAAAAACAGTGAGTAATAATTGTAGTGAGTAATAAGGTGCTACTCATCCTCTCCACGCACTTGAGACATCAGAGCTGTGGACACCTCAGGCACGGCCTCTGCTGTCCCAGAAAGGGAGAGAGACCCTTTGCTCCTCTTTTCCTAAAGTGTCTTTTTTCCCCCTGTGGATGGGCTGAGCAGCTGCCAGATCCAGCCCCAGAAGGTTCTGGTTTAACACCAGGGGCTGCCCGGGGAGCTCAGACCCCCTGAGCAGCTTCTGCAGCCTGAGGAAGAGGCCCACCTGGAGTGCAGGTTTGGGGGCTCCAGATGCCTCCTCCCTGCCCTGGCTCTTGCTCTGACCAGAACAAGAGGGTTTGGGACCCAAAATATTTGGATCAAGCAGCAGGGAAGGGAAAAGCAGCACCCAGCAAACACCAGGCAGCGCGTGTTAAAACAGTGATTGAATGTTAACAATTTCTCAGGGTTTGGAAGGGGGAGGTGGAATTCTTCGTGGAAAGCAAAAAAAAAAAAAAAGAAAAAAAAAAAAAAAAAAAGCCCTCGGTATTTCTGGAAATTATTTTCTGTCTCTAAGTAGTTTTGTTTATCGACAGCACATGCTCCCCGGAACATGCCCTAATGCGGAGCGTCTGCGTGGGCCTCCCGAGAGGAGGGAGGGATGGAGAGGGAGGGAGGGATGGAGAGGGAGGGCGGGCAGCACTGTGCCTCCAGAAGCGGCAGTTCCTGAAAAATGAGTCAGTGCTGGCTCGGCGCACAGCAGAGCCCTTCTCTCCAGATACACCTCAGAGCAGGCGCCTTCCAGCTGATTCAGGGGCTCGGCAGCAGCATTATTTCCATGGCGTAGGGATGGATCACTCAGCAGCGCAGGGAGAGCTGCCCCGCACCCGGGAGAGTCCCTGGGAGGGAAGGAGAGAAGGAGGGAGTCGTGCCAAGATGCAGATAGAGGGCAGGAGCCCAGCGTGGCTCCCGGGGCAGGAGAGGAGGGGGCAGCAGCCCCCCTGGGCTTTCCTGAGGGGGGGGACGACACAGGGACACATCCTGCCACCTCCCTAGCAGGCTCAGCAGCACCTGAGGGAATCCTGGTGTTCGGAGGAGTGGGTGCTGAAGGGAAGGGGCAGCACAGACCCTTCCCCCCCAGCGGAAAAGGGAGAGCCCTGCACCCCCACAGCTCCAGCCCCCGCTCCCCCGCGGCTGGGGAAGGAGGTGAGGAAGTGGGGAGTGCGGTCCTACCTGTGCAAACAACGGCACGGCTCCTCTCCGTGTTTGCACGGCTTTTATAGCAACCCCAACAGGAAACCATTTGCCCGGGAGGAGGCAGCTGGGGCAGGGTGGGTCTCCAGCTCCCGCCGGGCACCGTCCCTGCTCCCCACGGCCCCGCCACGCTGCAATTTACTGCTCGGGGCTGGACTCAAACAACTAAAAAAGGCAGCAGAGAGAAGGGCCGGGGCCAAGTGCCCCTCGGAGACATTTCTGCGAGGCTACAATTACAGCGGCCATTACACCCACTGAGCTATTTCGGAGCAGCACCGGGACAGCCCCGCGCCCACCTGCGCACCCTCCCCGGGGCACAGGTTGTGTCGGGTGGGTGCCCTCACACCCTCTCCTCACCCTTGTGTGCTGGGGAGCATCAGCCTCGTACACCCTGACTCCTCGGGGACCCCCGGGGGCTGCGCTTTCACCTCTCCCACCCGCCCTGAGTCACCCGTGAGCTGTCCCGGGGACACGCACGGCACAAAACGTGACCTTCCCAGCTTGGGCATCAGCCGGTGCTGAACGTTTCAGAGCTGAGTGTAGTGGGGAAGCCCCTTCCCGTCATGTGGCTCATCCCCGGGAATGCATCCACAGTGCCAAAAGCAGTGGCTGCTGCCTGGCTGGGGCACCTGGAGATGGAGCCATCCCGCAGGGGAGCCCCGGTCTGAGCCCCGGGAGCAGGCTGAGGGCAAGGAGCTGCTCAGGCTGGGACTGGAAGGCTCCAGCTTTGCCTCCACTGGTGCAGCCACCCCCTCCCCCTTGGAGCAGGGCTGGGCCGTGCAGCTCCCACCATGTCAGAGCATCCTGCAGGCCTGTGGTGCACCAGGCACCAGCGTGTAAGGCAGCAGCAGGCAGAAAAACAACAGGACAAGGCCAAAGTCTACAGAGAGAAGAGCCTGAGCTCGGCTCCCAGGTCTGCAAGGCTCCAGGAGCCCCAGGTGTGGGCTGCACCCCATGCAGGATCACAAATCCCTGGAGGTGGGGAGGTGATGGCTGCCAGTGGGAGACCTTGCCTGGCACAGATGCCCTCCAGCTCCAAAATGAAGACAAGACACTCAGTTTTTATCTGAGGGTTAACGTAAGCAGCCCTCCGAGTGCCCTTGGGGAAGAAGGGGATGCCAGAGGCAAAACCTGTAAGCAATGCAGAGAAAAGCCTTCCCCTTGCCCAGTGCTCCTTGCTCCAAGCTGCAGCTCAGGTCGGGGACCAAGTATTTGTTGAAATAAAAAGCAAACACAACTGCAAATGTAACTATAGGGAAAAAACTAATGCTTAAAGCAGATGCAGGCTTGGAAAAATAAATATCCAACTGTGCAGCACACATCCAGCATTAACCCTTCCCACTGTGCGTGCTGCAGCCTGCCATGAGGCCTTACAGCTCAGGGAAGCTCCAGCACTGAGCTCACCACACGCTGTGGGCATCCAGCAGCAGGGGAAAGGATGAGGGAAGGCCACAGATCTCTATAAACCCAGTAAAACTGAAGGAGTACCCTCAAATTCAAGGATCTCTACCTGAGGGCTTGATTTTGAGCCTTGCATAGCATCCGTTGGTACCCCAAAATCTCCACTGGCCTGGTACCCCTGACTGCTCTGGCATCAGACTGGTCCAGGACAGGGATACTGGGACACAGCCACAGCCTCCCATCCCTTGGAAGGGACAGAGGCATGTTATCCAGCTCAGGAAGGAGCTGGATGGAGGTTCTGCTATATTCAGCTCCCCTAAGGAAAGCTGCAGGGAGGGGAAGGACAGATTGCTGCAGCACACGTACCCCCAGAGCCATGGGATGCTCCTTCCCCACCACACAGCTCCTGCCCTCACCCCGCCAGGACAGGCACTGTTTATTTTAATCCCCTCCAAGCAACACAAGGAAAAGGCACCAGTGCATGCCAGCCACTGCAGAGATTAAGGGAGGAAGTGCTCTTGAGGGGGGAAAATGGCTGCTGGCCAGCACGGTGTGCGGGGGCCGCGCTCCGGCAGCATCCCCGGGCCGGGCAGGGGGGCTGCCCCCCGCACCCCCACCCCTCGGCACGCACACCCGCATCCAGCTGGTCGGCACCCAGAGATCTCCAGCCAGAGCAAATCGCCGCCTCCGCCTGAACGCAAATCCCAATTTCGCTCGGGCTGGGACGCTGGCAGGCTCCGAGCCCCCTCCGCTTGATTAACCCAAGCGGTTGTGCCAAAGTTTAAACACTGCCGGGAAGGAGCTGCCCCAGGCAGCCGTGACGCTGGGGGCACGGGGCAGAATCCCAAGAATCCGGGCAGAGAAGGGAATCGCGGGGCAGTTTGTAACCCAAACACCACTCCTTCCAGCACCAGGCCAGCCCGCTGCGACCGCAGCTCACGGCTCCAAAAACGGCCCAAGACCACAACCAAAACCACCACCCGGCACCCAGCCCAAAACACCACCACCGGTGCCACAGCCGGGGGTATCGCCGTGCTCCCCGCGCCTCCGCCACGTCCAAACCAGGGCGATTCCCAGAGTCCCGCAGAGAGTTTGGATAAAGGCGGCTCTCGAGTCCCCACCTCCCCGCGGGCAGCTCGCAAACACAAAGGGAAACGTAAACTCCAGGACCGCGTTATTCCGAGCACCTCTATCCTCGTCTACCACCGCAACGACCCCAGGATTCGAGCCCTCAAAAAAACCCCGAACCCAGCTCCTTCTCCAGCTTCTTCTGGAATCCGCGAGGCTCCCGCTCAGGCACTTTTTGGCAAAAGGGATCAGGCAACAACTCCGAAAACGGCCCCCGGCCCCCGAGCGGGCTCCCCCGCAAACCGGAGGGGCCTCCGTCCCAAGCCCGCGTCGGGACCGGGGCTGCGGGGGGAGTTTCAAGACTGGGCTCGGTCCGAAGGACGGGCTCAGAACCGCCGCCTTACAGAACCGCCGAGCGGCAGCAAACCGAGACCCCTTCGCCTGCCTCCCTAGGGGGGCTGCAAACCGAGACCCCCGACACACGCACACCGGACGGTCCCGGTGCTCGCAGACCCCCAGCGCCCACAAACCGGAGCCCCTCCGGTATCTGCAACCCCCCAGCTGCCGCAAACCGGAGCCCCCTCCTTTCCGCCCCCCGGTACCCACGGGCCGTGGCCGCCGTCGAACCGCCCCGCCACGGGCGCACCGGAGCGGGGGGGTTCCGAGCCCCAGGTCCCAGATCGATCCCACGCCGCGCGGAGCACATAGCGATGCCCCAGTGCCCTCTCCCGGGTCCCGGTCCCGGTCCCGGTGCCGCCCGGCCGGAGCGCGTCGGCCGCTACTCACCGGAGACCCGCGCGGTGCCGCCGCTGCCGGGAACAATGGCGGGGAGCCCGGGCCGGGGCGAGAGGCGCAGCCCCGCCGCCGCCGCGCTCACAGCGGCCGCCCCATGGCGGGGCCGGCCCCGAGGTGGCGGCGGGAGCAGCTCCCGGAGGCGCGGCCGCCCCGACGGCCACCGCTGCCGCTGCCCGTCCCCGCCGTGCGCCCGCCGCCGCCGGACTGAGCCGCTCCCGCACCGCCCCGCCGCCTCCCCCCGGCTCCTCCCCCGCCTTCCTCACACACTCCCCCTCCTCCTCCTCCTCAGCGGCCTGATGGGGCTTGTAGTCGCCGTTGTGCCGTCCCCCCGTTCCCAGCCCCCCGGCAGCCGTTGAAGGTCCCGGGGTCCCCCCCGCGTTTGTTGTGGCCCCCGAGGCGGGATGTGGCTCTGTGCGTGGCGCGATGCTCACCGCGTCCTCCCGCCCTGCTGCTTCCTCGGGCCCACGGCGTAGGCAGGGGGGAAGGGATCTCCCCTACCCCACTGCTCCCCCTCTGAGGGCAGCGCTTTGGGCACCCCCCCGCAGGGCAAGGCCTCAGGGTACCCTCTTTCTGGGAGCAGGTTAGTAAGGGGTTGCCAGACCCGAATCTTTCCCAGGAGCCATCAGGGAACCGCTGCTGCAGTCCCTGCCCTTCCCAAACTTTCACCGAGGTTTGGAGCAGGAACGTGGCCACTGCAACACAAACACCCCAAAAACTCTACAGGCACCTCCTGCCAGGAGCAAACCCCTGAGCTCAAGGTGGGATGGTGCCACTCTGCTGAACCCCCCCTGGCTTCTGTTCCCCTGTGTGGCTTTGTCAGCCACCAAAACCATCAGTGGCCACCTCAGGGCCACTGGGACTCCCCATGCGAGTGCTTGTGCAAAGCCACAGAAGCCAAAAGATAATTGCTGTGCTGTGCCTTGGGGTGCAGCAAAGTGGGCACAGGGCTCAGCCCGGCCAGACTGGGGGGAGCAGGGGGTTGGTGGAGCACCCGAGCCAAGCTAGGGTCAGGAGAAGCAGTGCCTGGGGCTGATCCAGTGGGTGGGATGTGCTGAGGATGATGGTGGGAGCTGGCACAGCCGTGGAGATATGGGAGCAGCGAGGAGCCAAGGAGATCCTTCACACAGACCTGGCCTTCCTGTCAGAACAACAGAACAGAAAAACCGCAGGGTTTTGTTTTCTAAAACCTCACATTCTCTCTTGCAGATAAAATTTCGCTTTCTGCTTTGTTGGTTTTTAACCAAAATAACCCGAAAACATCTCAGAAATGTGCTCCGCAGCCCAGCCCCAGATGCCTACCAGCATCTTCAGCCCAGCAACCCCAGCCCCAGTCTCCTCTCAGCACCCGGCCTCATCCTGCTCTCCGGGTGTGACCGTGGTCTGTGGCAGCTGAGGGTGCTGGACATGGCTGAGCAGTCCCCTCCTGCCCACCAAATGTTTCCATGGTCTCACAACTGAGAGCAAAACCTCTTCCCACCACAGCTGGTTTCAGCAGTGCTGCCAGAGATGCCACCAGATTTGGTGCAGCTGGGAGATGCCATTACCCCCTGGTTGTCCTTGGGGACACCCCCACCCTCTGCTGCTTTATGCAGACCCCACCAGGCAGCAGCCAAGTGCCTCCAGATGTAAGCTTGGGCCATCATCCCTTTAGGTTTGTCACCTAAAAATACCACCTGTGTTTTCCTGCAGGCTGTTGTAGTTTGTAATCGGTGCATATAAATATAAACACACACATCTCTGTCTGTGCAGGAACACAGATGAGCAGGGCTGCTATTTAAAGCCCAGGCAAGAAACAAGACCAGTGCCAAGCCAGGTTTTTAGGAACAGGCACGGGTGCAAACCCAGGACACGGACCCAGCCCATCCCAGGGCTCTGCTCCCAGGTCACAGCCCTGTCACCTGGCAAAAATAGGAACGTACATAAGGGACTGGGGGAAGCTGCATTGAACACCAGAGTCCATCCATGGGGCTGAGTTGTCCTCCTGCCCTCCCTCTTGCATCCTGTGGGATCCTGCAGCCTCTTTGCTTCACCCCATGAGCAACCCCCAAGGGACATGGCCACCCCAGAGTCTCAGCACCCCCATGGGGTGGATGGGACCCACACAGCACCATCCCTGAGCACATCCAGTGTTTGCAAATGCTGCTGCCAGGACTAGGGGAGCCCCAGCAGCACCTGCTCTGCCCGGACCCCTGGGCACACAGGCAGCTGCTGTGCTGGGAACACAGTGCCTGGCCGAGCCCCCTTCTCCCCCGGGGTTTGCACAACAGGAACCCCAACCCTGCCAAAGCCAACACGGGCTGTGGCCACGGGATGGGCCCTGAGCCTCTGCACAAACCACCTCCTGCCAGCTCGGATGCAGTGGCTTTGGGGGTTTTTGCTTCCTCCCCACCAGCTCCTGACTCAGCCCTTTCTGGCAGCAGAAGCCTCCACAAGCGCCTCCGCGCAAAGCCACCGAATTTCCCTTCGGTCCCACCCCAGACCCCACCAGGACCCTGGTGACCCTCGAGGTCACATCTGCCAGCCCTGCCTGGGGGGGTCAGGGGGCTGTGTGCTGACCTGCTGCAGGGGGTCTGCAGAGGCAGCCACGAGGGGATGAGGAGCTGCTGGTCCCCAGCCTGCAGAGCAGAGCTAACGAGGGGCACAGTGGGGTTTTCTGGGTGCTGCAGGGTTGGGTGGGTGCTCCTGTCTGGCTGTGGTGCTCTGAGCTCTGCAGAATTCACCTCTGCAGCCAGGGAGACAAACCCACTGCCTTGGGCCCCTGCAGCTCCTCTGGGAAGCCCATGGCCAGCATCCCATGGGATGGGGCTGCAGCATCCCGAGGGACCGTGTGCCCCTGCACCATGGCCTGGTGAAGGTGGACAAGACCTTGGGCTGTCCATGCTGCCACGTCCCCAGACACCCTCCTCTCACTGAGCTGGCTGGATTGCAGCTATAAACCCAGACCAGTGCTCCCAGTGCCCGGCTGCAGCCTGGATGTACCTGCCACGGGCTCAGCCCCTCTCTGTCTCCAGACAGCCACCATTCCCTGCTCAGGGCCAGCTGGCAGGTGACGATGCTGGGCTTTGTCTCTGGCCTATGATGTTGCCCATGATTTATAGGTCATTTTACAGCAGCTGTAAAGAGGCTGTAAATTATAGGAGGGGCATAAATTAGGCACGGACCCCTTTACTGGCCATAAAGATCTAAGGCCCACCACAGCTGCCTTTGGAGCTGGCACCCCAGGAGAATTCCCGAGGACAGCCAGGGGTGTCTTCAGCCAGTCCAGCAGGGCCACGCTGAGTTATTTAGCACTCCTCAAATAAATGGCCCCTTTTATTCCAGCGAGGCCGCGGAGCCGGTGGGTGACAGGTGGGGAGGGGCCGGTGCAGTGGGGACAGCCCGGGGGGCTCCCTGCAGGGACTCTGCGGAGGGAGAGGACGGCACTCTGACCCCCCTTTCCCCCAACCCCGAGGGGCCCTGGGGACCCCCAGCCCAGCCCCAGGAGGGTTTGGTGGTCCAAGGCTCCAGGTGCCCCCGGTCCCCCCCAATTCCCGTCCCCGCGGCAGTTGGTGCCCCGCTGGTCTCCGACGTGACCCTGGAGCACAAACAGCTCGGCAGCGCCTCTCCCTCCCCTTAATTACATTCTGCCTAACGAGAAGGATCAGGCGGAAGGGATTAAACTTTGAATCTGCTTCCGCGGTCCTGGCGCACGGGAGAGGAAAAGCAGCTTTACCCGTTCAAAAACCGGAGTCATTTCTCACACCGGCTCCAAAACCCAGCGCTGATCTCCTGATTTTTCCCCAGCCCGCTGGCAGTTCCCTGGCAGGCAGGGATGCTCCCAGATTCGGGGTTTTTCCTTCCTTACCCAGCTTTGCATCCTGCCTGGCAGTGATGGAGGTGACGGGGGTGGGCAGGGGACTTTGCAGCCCCCCATGTGCTCCAGGAGCCCTTTCTGCCCCACCTCCCAGTCTGCCTGCACTGGTCATTGATGGGCGACATTGCATGTTTGGTGAATTTTGGTGGGTTTGGGGAATTCTGGTTCAGTGTTTCCTCTTGGCCAGGGCTGAAGCTGCTTTCTGCAGGGCTGGGGAGTGGGAGATGGCAGCTGGGGATGGAGGCTGTGCCCGGGTGTTTCAGGCAAGCACTGGGGTCTGCCAGGGTGATGCTGCACCTAAGGCTGGCCTGGGAATCTGGGGACACAGGGACAGAGTTTGGCTTCCACGTTTTGGTTCATCTGCATCTCTACCAGAGCAGCTTCAGGCACCACCAGGCAGGAGCCATGGAATGTGTGGCTCTGGAGAAGCAAAGCCCCTGGGCAGGACAGGCAGCTGTGGGAACTGGGCTCAGCAGCCACTGTCCCCATATGCCCTGTCACCTGAGGTGGCCCAGCATCCTGCAGAGCTGTGTCCAGGCAGCCCGGGGCAAGGGGCAGGAAGGTTTGGGCCACTTGGCATGGGCAGGTTGTTAGGTTACACAAACAGGGAGATGATTATCCAGTCTGGGAAGTGCCTGTCTGGAGGACAGGAACTGTTTTGCCCAGACACTGTCAACCAGAGAGAGATCCTTGCATGGGCACCCACCCTTCCAGTCTCCTGGGCTAGGGATTTGCATGACAATTCAGAATAAATTTTCCTTCATTACAGAACAGGGCACAGCCGGGGTGACAGTTTCGGAGCTGTCAGAGAGGAGACAGGGCCACAGTGGGTCAGCAGCCAGGCTGACACCCCACAGCCACCGGGTCACCCCTCTGTCTGCTGTGACCAGGGCTCTTCTTGTGCTGTGCCACCATGGCTGCTGCCACCCCCCAGCCCTGCAGCAGGATGGGACCCGGGGACACAGAGCCAGGAGGGAGGGATGGTTTGCAGCAGGGTCTCAGTCCAACACTCAAGCTGAGATTTCCCAGCCCCACGTCAGCCCCAGGGAATAAGGGAAGCCCCAGGACACAGGCAGACACCCCCAGGCAAAGGGCCCCCCCTCAATGTGTCAAATCCCCCCCCTGCAGCCACCCGCCACGCTCCCCCTGCTAATTCCTGACCTTGAGGTCTCTCAGGAACAACAGAGAAAAAAACTCTGCCCCGGGCACGGGGCTGGCTCTGCACAGAGAGACCCTTGTGTGCCCTTGTGTGTCTGGACCTGGTGGTGTGGGGACAAGGCTGCCGAGGGGGACAGACCTAATCCCCCACCACGGGGGGGCTGCTGATGGCTGTGGGGGGGGCTCTGCAGTGTCATTCCCAGTAGCTGCAGCACTGGGAGTGGTGGGTGCAGCCCCTGACCCCCCAGCCCGGAGCCCATCTGCTTCCCAGTGAGATGGCAGCAGTAAATCTGCTCTGGTTGCTGCAGAGCCCAAGGAGAGCATCTGCAGCTTGTTTTCAGTGTGAACTCCTGTAAAAAGGGCACCGTGCCTATAAATCCATCACGGGGAAGCTTCCTGGAAGCTGGGTTCGGCTTCTGTTCCTCTAATTCCTCTCACCACTGCCAGCCTGGAGGCAGCCCAGGCTGGGGGGGCTCCACACACCACAGCCCTGCAGCCCCTCTGCCCATGTCCCCCCACTGTCACCCTCTCAGTGTTGAGCAGTGGGGATGGGACCTTCCATCCTGTGGGCACCAAACCCACCTGTGAGGCGTCCAGGGGCATCTCCTGGTTCAGGTTCTGCTCTGCTCTGTGTGCTTGAGCACCGAGCACTTAAAACAGGATTTAAAACCTTCTTGGAAATCAGCAAAGGGAAGGGTGAGCATACCAGAGAGGGCTTCCAACTCCCCAGAAGGTTAACCCCAAAATAATTAAACGCTCAGAATCCAGCCCAGGGAGACTCTGTGCACCTGAGCAGCTGCTGCTCTCCTGTATCAGCACCCACCTGCCCCAGGTGGGAGGAGGTGGTGGCTGCCAGGACAATGCTGAGCCCGTCCCCTACCTGGGGACACTGCAGGTGAGGGCAGGGACATGGGGAGGGGGGGTGGATGGACCCGTGCCTGGGGATTTGGGAGCAGGTCTGTGTCTTCTGCTGCCCCTAAAGAGAGGTGGGAGCTGTGGTGGGGGAGGACAGGAGCTCTCTGGTGCTCTGGAAGGTGCTGTGGGCAGAGTGTGTGTTGGCCCCATGGGAACCATGGTGCTGCCTTGGGAGAGATGCTCCTCCAGGCAGGGATGGAGGAACTTGGCTGTTTGGGAAGTGGGGAAAGGGCAGGAGGAGCCCAGGAGTGGTTCTGGATGGGAAGGCAAGAGGAGCTGTTTGTAATCTGGAGGGGGTTAGAGAGTTTAGGGTCTGTCTGTGGTTTGCTTTGCCTTCCTCCTCCTGTTTCCAGAGTGTGGGAGGCATCCTCGTCCGGCCTCACCAGCAGCATCAGGCTCATGGGTTTGGCAGAGCCACGGGCACAGCTCTCTGCCCTGCTCTATAAATACAGCAGCTTCTCCAGGGCTGTCTAGACAGGAAACAGCCTGAGAACTGGGAGAAAACTTGTGTTAAAGGGGACCAGCAGCCCGTGCTAGGAGCCTGAGGAAAATCAGCTTCCAAAATACCTATGTGTGCCCAGAAAGCTCCTCTGAAAAGGGCTGCAGACCCTGGTTGCTACCAGCGAGGTCCTGGCCCTCCATCAGCTGGGCAGGAGCTTCTGCCTGCATCCCAAGCAGAGCTGAGCTCCCCCTGCCCTCTGTGTCCATGTCTCATCCTAGAAACTCCTTCTTCCAACAGCTGGGTCATGGGGACAGCACCTTCCTTCCAAATCTGGGGGATCCTGGGGGAAGTGGGGTGGTCTGTGCACCAGGGCAGCCCAACCACCTCCTCCCTCCCAGCCCCTCTGCCTCCTGTCCTCACCCCAAGCTCTGCAAAGCCACACACCTGAGAGCAGCTTTAGGGTCTTGGTCTGCTGGAGACCCCTCCTCCTCACCAGAGCCTGGGAAACAACACAAGGACCCAACTGCCCCCAAGTCCTTCCTTCCAGGCTCTGCCTTTGGTAGAGTTTGCTTTGCACTGCTTTCAATTTATACCCTTGCAGGGGAAAGTCCTTATCCTGGTTGTTTTGTTGCTGGCTGTGGCTTTTTTTTTTTCTTTTTCTCTTTTTTTTTTTTTTTCTTTTTTTTTTCCCCACTATAAATATCCAAGCACTGCTTGAAAGAAAAAAACAACTCTAGGTAGTGGGAGAAAAATCATAGCCCATGGGTAATGACACATAATTACAGCCTTTCTCTTGATGAAAGGAGCTTCCATTGGGCTCCTAAATGACAGTGTGCAGAAAACACTATTATCAGATTATTTGAGTGGCAGAATCTTTGCAGCAACAAGAAGGGAAAATATCTCCAGCCCTGGGGAGGAAGGGCAGCCAGCATCAGCCTTGGCCCCAGCCTGAATGGGAGCATCTGAGGGGCAAATCCTGCAGCAGCTCAGGATGCTCCCTGCCCCTGGAACTCTACACCCATCCCTCCAGGGACCTGTCCCTGGTTCCCAGCAAGGGGAAGGGATGCAGCAGCCCCTGGGGTTGGGGAAGATGTGCCCGAGGGATGCTCTGTGCCTGGGTCACTGTGGATGCTGTAAATTACAGGCATTTGTTATCTGGAGCTTCCTCCTGCTGCGAGGGCAAGATAACAGCTGGAGGAGATTGGTGTTACTGATCTGATCAACTTCAGCCCCTTTATCTGACCCGAGGATCTTCTGGGCCTGATCCAAAGGCAGCAGGAGCCTTCCCCAGGGTGGGGAGCTGAGGGGATGGGCAGTGCTATGGCTCTGCCCCAGCTCTGGAGGTGGTGGCTGTCCTGGTTCCTTCTCCTCCCCCATCACAAGGGTTAAATCCAGGGCTGAACTCCTCCATCCCAGGGTCTTTGAGCCTGCTTGGGAACGTGGGCACAGCCCTGGAGCTGGAGCAGCCTCGGGATGAGCAGAGCATCCGTGCAGCTCCCGGGAAGCACTGGGTGTCCCGTGGGACAGGTTATTAAACATCACAGCCCTGGAGCTCTGTGACAACTCCTGCACCAGCCCAGCCTCGGAGTGAGAGGGGAAATGTCAAACACAGAATTAATTTCCCTCTGCAAATCAATCGGGGGGCAGAAGTCAAACCTGCCTGGTACAGGAGATGCACAGCAGTGAGTGCTCATCCCTGCACATCTCTGCTCTTGCCTCCGAGCAGGTCAGAGCCTCCACCTTTACCTGGTGGCTCTGGCAGGGAGAGGAAGGCTGCAGCTTGATGTCAGGAAGGGGGTGAGAAGCACTCAGCATCCTTCACCCCCACCTCTCCTCTCCCCCCTACCCCAGGCAGTGCCTTGTTGTGGGGGGGTGATGGCACTGGGGACGTGTCCTGGGGAGCCATCATTTTGGGGACACTCCTGACTGCTGCCTGGCTGCAAACACCACTGTCTGCTCCAGTTGTTGTCTGCAGACAATAAAATATCATGGGATGCCTTAATGAGCCCCTGGGGCTTTGCCAATTGCAGGGCAGCAGAGCTCCCTGTCCCCCACCCTGCCCCCAGACCTTATCAGCTGTTACTTTATCAGTGGTTTTGGGCTTGGCTGTGCTGGGTTAAGGGCTGAGCTTGGTTCATACTAAAGGTTGTTTTCCAACAAAAACTAGCCTAGGATTTAAAATGTTACCCCTGGTGGTGCTGGTTTATTCTGTCATGTTTCCCTGGGGATGTTTTGGGAGCTGCCTGCAGGATCCTTGTGGCTGCTGGTCTTCCAGGGGGGCTCCAAACTGCATCTACCCAGCTCTGCTGCTGGCCTTGAGCACTGCTCCGAGGCCTCCTCCATGACTCAGATGTTCCAGCCGATGGGAAGTGGTTTGCCAAGGTCGGACAACGCACCTGGAAGTCCCTGTGGAGCACAGAGCAACGGGGGTGGGAGGAGAGGAAGGAGGAGGTTGTGCCTGGGGGATCAGGAGGCAGAGCAGCACAGGCACAGCCTGCCCTGGGTGCCAGCACCCATTCAGACACAGAGGGGTGTCCTGCTGAGCCCCGAGGCCGGGCTGCACCCCGTGGTGTGCTCCTTAACCTGGGTGCATGCTTGTGCCACTCGGTGCTTGCTGGGGTGCGTGTCCCCCCCAGGTCTGAGCTCTGCTCTGTCCCCCCCAGGTCTGAGCTCTGCTCTGCCCCCCCCCAGGTCTGAGCTCTGCTCTGTCCCCCCCAGGTCTGAGCTCTGCTCTGTCCCCCCCAGCTCTGAGCTCTGCTCTGTCCCTCCCAGGTCTGAGCTCTGCTCTGTCCCCCTGGCTGGGGCTGGGAGCCACATGCCAGCCCAGCTGCCTGCCAGGAGCCCCCACCCCGATGGGCTCCGTGTCCTCCTCCTCCTCCGGGAGGGATGGAGCTGACAAAGTCTTTGTCAGTGGGATCTGTCAGGGAAAGCTCTTTGTTCTTCAGCATTTGCTCTTGCCTCCCCCTCTCCAAACCTAAACTGGAGGCATCTGCTTTTGTTTTCTAAATGCAGAATTAGGGACTGAAAAGAGCCCCTTTGTAGTGGGGAGGAGGGGAGAGCTGCAGATCTTCAACCGGGAAGGCAAGGTCAGGGGGGGAGCTGCTCCATTGTGCTGGGACTCTCCTCCTCCAGCTCAGCCCTTTCTGTGCCCCCTCTTCACACTCTGGTTCCCACTGGAACCACTTTGGAGATGATGGGAAACCCTCCTGGGTGGGCAGGAGAGGATGGGCTGCTCCCCAGCCTGGCCCAGGACTCTGCCCATGCTGCTCCCAGGGATGCTGGGGTGGGTTTTGGGGTGGGTACACCCCCACAGTGGGTGCGGGTGCCTCAGGGTGCTGCTGCCAGGTGCCAGTGTGTGGAGGTGGGTGGCAGAGGAGGGACACACTGTGACCTTGGGCTGGTGACTGGAGGCAGAGTGGGAGTGCTGAGCGTGCAGACTGTGTCTGTGTCACCCTGCCTGGGGGTGCAGCTGGGACAGTGGGGTGTGAGGGATGGGGTGTTCATGCCAGCAGGGATGTCCAGGCTTGCAGGGAGGCTGTGAAAGCTGCAGGGTCTGGGAGCTGAGTCAGCTGGGGAGCTGCTCTCCACCTGCCTTTGTTCCTTCACAGCCAGGACAAAGCCTTCTGCTCTGGGCTCATCTCCCCACCCATCCTGGAGGACCCACTCCTGCTCTGCTGATGCTACCAGATGGTGACAGCTCTGTGGTCACTCCTGTGCTGAGCCCCACAGGGATGCTGAGGCCAGGGTGCAGCCAAACCCTTCTGCTTCCTAGGAGCAGGGGATGGGGTTCCCCTTTTTCTGCCACTTGCAAACACTTCTAAAGGCCCAAGAACTTGTGTCCCTTTGATGCAGCCCCTCAAGGAGGAAGCCATCCCTGAGGAGCAGCAGCAGAGTGTGAGCCCATCTCCTTTCCATCATGAGGGTGCAATCCCATGAGGTCCATTTTGGGGCCAACACCAGCCAGTCTGGGACACACTCTTGGCAAGAGGCACAGCTGCTCTGGAGAGGAGCAGGGATGGGGTGAGTTCTGCTTTTGGAGGGCTGGGGTTAGCTCTGCTGCCATCCCTGTGCCCAGCTTGCTGGGGGAGCAGTGTTCTCTTCCCCCTGCTCCCTGCCCACACATTTGGAAAGAAAATACCCAGTGGGTCTTGGCATGGGAAGCTGAACCAGCAAGAGGCTGCTCCTGAGGAGGGATGCCCAGCATTAGGTTCAAATCTGGCTGTGGTGATTGACAGGCCTGATTCAGCCTCTCCTCTCCTCTCTTATAACTCAATCACTTGCCTGTTGCCTCGCACAGCTCTTTCCCTGCCCTCTGGAGATGTCTTCATTGGGGGATGCCCTGACTCAGGGATGCTCCTGTGCTTGTGAACTCCCCCCCCCCCCCCCCAGTCAGCTCATTTTAGGGGGAGCTGCACAAAGTGGGGCTTCACAGGATGGGTGAGCAATGGGTGTGGGGCCCTGGAGCTGTCTGGGAGGGCACTCGTGGGCTCCCTCAGCCCATCCTGAGCAGGGCTGCTCTGCCGGGGGGTCCCAGAGGAGCTGGGGCTGGGGGGGGGGGATGCTGCCTGCAGCCCCCAGGAGAGGCCTCACACAGAGGCCAAGGAGGAGCTGATGGATGGGATGGGTAATTTTTCAAGATCTTACATTTCATTTCAGGGGGTTTGCAGCTGCTCAGCCTCCCCCTCCCAGGTGTTTGTAGGAGCAACCTGCCCTCCCTTCATCCCTGCCCTGCTCAATCTGGCACAGGCAGCAGCCCCTGGGCTCCTCTGCAGTTTTATTTTTTAACTCTGGGTGCTTTGCCTTTTCCAAGACAAGGGGGTGCCAAGCCCATCCCCGCAGATGCTGCTGCTTCCTGGGCATCTGGGCAGCAGCCACTTGGCTCCCAGCAGCTCGAGGCTGGGAAGCAGCTGAACAAACCCAGCCCTGGCTGCCCCGTGCCTGGGGATGCAGCCCAGTCTGGCTGCTCCTGCATCCCAGTCCTGTGGAGCTGGAACTGGGGATGCCCAGGTACAGAAACCCAGCAGCTCAGGTAGCAGCCATGGGTGGAGGGCAGGATGGGGACTCTTTGCCTCAGTTTCCCCCCGGGAGGAAGCAGCATGTGCAGGGCGGTCACTGCAGCTCCTAATTACAAGGGCTGCTCCGCACTGTAATTTGGGATGAACTCCACAGCCACGTCTCATCTGTGGCCAGGGACAGATTTAACCTGCAGGAGAGGTGCCAGGAACCTGCTGGCTGTGTCCTTCCCCCCTTTCTGGGTGCAGCTTTGCTTGGCTGCAGTGACCTCGGGGTTCAGGGGAGCGTGGGGTGTGCCGGGGAGGTTCTGCTGCTCCTTCCTCCCCCTGCTCCGAAATAGGAACGCGGAAGATGGATAAAAGGGGAAAATGATGTCACAAAAGTTGCTGGAGGGATGGAGGGAAAATCAACAGGCGTGTTTGTTGGAAGCAAAGCCACCCTGAGTTTTCCAAGCAGCTCCTGCCAGCAGCAAGCTGACTGCAGAGCAGCTGCCACGCTGCAGCCCTGGCACTCGGGGGCTGCTTGCGTACTTACTCTGTTGGCCTGCTCCTCACCTCTGGCTTTTGTTTGGCCTTTTCTGATGAATTATTTAGCAATTATGGTCTCTGTCACTCTGACACCTCCGGTACACGTTGTCTCAGGCAGATGGGTGCTGATGAGCTGACGTGTCCTGATCTCTGGGCTAGAAGGTCCAAAAGCAGAACCTGTTTTCCTTTCTCTGCGTTCTCTCTTGCCACCAGACAGCTTCAAACACTTTTTTCCCTGGAGCATGACCCAGGGTTCTGGGAACATCTGCATTTCCCCAGATGGAGCTTTCCTTGGTCTCTGCAGAGTAGCATCTCTCACTAATGCTCAGGGTGCTCCCAGACGTGGCATCATCCCTGGTACTCACCAGCTCACTAAGTAGGAAGAAGGGAATTATGAGTGAGTGCAGTCTGGGAGGAAGGAGCCCAGGGGAGAGGGGGGGATGCTGCCCTCCTGTCTGTGGGAACTGCCCCAGAGGGACCAGTGGCTGGCTCAGCAGCCTCAGCAGTAACACAAACCAGGATGTTTTCAGACTCTTGTAAGTGCAAACTAATGTATTATTGACAAGGCAGAGGGAAAGCAGCACCTCACACTTCCCTTCCCTCTCCAGTGCTGGGCTTGGGGGGGGTTTTGGTTGTCTGGGGCTGCAGGATCAGGGCAGGATGAGGAGAAAGCTGTGGAGGGGCAAGAGTCTGTTTCTTGGAACCTAAAGGAAATAGCATTAAAAGAACCCGAGGAAAAGTCTACTCCAGTGCCTCTTGATGGATATGGCCCTGCTCCTCATCATCCTCCCCTCCTCATCCTCACTGTCACAAGTGTGCCCTGGTCCCCAGGCCAACACTAAGTGCTCCTGGCTCTTACTGTGCCATCCTCAGAGTGGTTTGATTGGAGAGCTCTCCAGCACTGGGCATTTTCTGCCCACGGAGTTACTCAGGCACTGCAATCAAGCAGCACTCTGTCTGCTTTTGATTAGCTGAGCAGTCCGTGTGCTGCCAGGCTTGGGGGGTGCCGGGGCTGATCAGGCTGCGGGCAGCACCCTGTGGAGATGCAGCACAAATATTGCTCACAGAGAACTCAGAGATAGCCCTGACCCCCCCCCTCCCTGTGAGCCTCTGCTCCCCCAGCCCCACCGGGACCAATCCAGCCCGGCAAAAGCTCGGGAGGGCAGGGAAGGGGCTGGGGGCAGCAGGCAACCACGGGTTCCTGCAGACCGGAATCACTGAAAAAGCAGGAAAGGTTTAAACTCTCCTCTCAGAACAAACACAGGAGGCCTCCGGGTGCTGCCGAGACACGTTCCCTATAAATCAGGGTGATTAGTGGGTTTCTAAAGCCGGGGAGCATCGATCCTGGCTGAGCACGCAGCCGGCAGCAGCCCCGCCGAGCAGGAAAGGAGCCGTGCACAAGCCTCGTGGACACCGATGTGTTTGCACAAATGTCTTCTGAGATCCTTACCCTGAGTTTATTTTTTGCTTTATTTTTGCTCCCCCCAGGTCGGGAGCACCGAGCAGGGACCCGGTGCAGGGCTGACCCCAGCGCAGCCGGGAGCGATGCTGGGGCCCTTCGGTGAGCACCCAGAGCATTACCTCGGCAGCACTATTTCCTTTCCTGAGGCCTAATTAGGGTCTGGAATCAAAAGCATAACGACCCTATTTCCTCTCACTCAATGGAGCTGCAAGGAGGAGGAACGGAGCCTCCTCGTTCCACTGCCCGGGTGGGTAAGGGCAGCAGACGTTCTGCTGCACCCTCCACCAGCGTGTTTTTAAATCAGATTTTTGTCTGGGCTGTGTTTGGACACCAAAATAAGGAGCAGGTTTCCCGATGCGAGCAGGGCTGCTGCTGCTCAGGGTTGGAAGGAAACGGCTGCGTGCTGATGGCGCGCTGGAAACCTGAGCCCATCCGAGCAGGAATTTGCTGGCAATAGCATAAAACAAAGGCTCTGTCCTGGGAAGTCAAAATGCCGGCAGAATTATTGAGATGAATACTTCGGATTGTCTTCAAGAGAGACCCTGCACGGCGCCCAGCCCGGCGGCTTATGCAAAGGACCATGCAAATCAGGCTGATAAATATGTAGTAGGGTGGAAAGGCGACAAAAGGTGTCTGCTCTGCCGGGAAGGCAGCAAATGCTGCCCCAGCATATGGCCTGTCCCCGCGGGGGCTCCTCCTCAGTTGCCATCATCCCGGGATGCTGCTCCGCAGCCCCCTGACACCCAGCCCCTGCTCTCCTGCCAGGCGAAGGAGCATCTTGTGCATCCCTGGGGGATGTGAGCAGGGCCTTGCTCCAGTGTCCCTGCCCTGCCAGACTTTGGGTTTTGCTACTGTGTGCAGTGCTGCCTGTCTCCCTCTTTGCCTCAGCATCTCACGAAAGGGCTTTTGTCCCATTTGCCCTCCCTCATTTCATCGTCTTTGTTTTCCTTGCGGAGCCAGAGGTCTTGATTTATGCTAAATTCAGCCGGACCGGTAACAGCCTGTGTGTTTGCATCAGTTATCACCTCCCAGGCTCACACCCAGAGGGCTGGGAGCTCAGGAAGGCTCAAAGCAGCCCCAGTTCCTTCTGCACGCCAGAAAAAAACCCCATGTCCCTCACCGAAGAGTGACAGTGTTAGCAGGTTTTGCTGCTCATAAATCAGAGTTCCCTCAGCAGTGGCCCATCTGGCAAGTGGCCCCTGTTCCCACGGGCCAGTGGTGGGGTGGGGAGGTCCTGAGCCCCCCAAACACGGGGAGCAGTGGTGCATTGGCAGCATCATGGCCACATCCCCCTGTGGGGCTCCAGAGCTCCCTGGTGCCACCAGCACATCCCACCCAGGGGCTGGGGCACCTCCTGAGTCCCCCAGTATGGATTCCCGGGGCATGAGGCTCCAGCCCGTATCCCACCCGGCCTCTCCCCTCGCCCTGGGCACCCAACATTTCCTCCTTGTTCCCCCCTTCCCTCCCCCTCCTCTTCCTCAGACATTTGCTTAAGAACTCCTGGCATGAGATCGGCTCCCAGCCCCGGTGTCATTTTCATTCCCCACGATTTAGGGCCGGATCGCGGGTTTTGACACTCAGATCACTCCAGATAAGAATTCTCCAGCTTTATTATGCAGATGAGCTTATGAAAGCCCCTGAGTGCTTCTTGCCTGTGCAGTGAGGGGGCTTAAAACAAAGCGGTGCTTATTCCTGCGACGGGGGATGAATGCCAAGTGGCAGCGCCGGCTGAGCATCCTCTACCCAAACTCCGGCACCCCCAGCCCCCTGGAGCCCCCAGGCTACTGGAAAGGGCCAAAAATGCCTTTTTTCCTTGCTGCCATCTGCCGTGCCCAGGAAAGCAGGGATTGTGCAGAGTCTTTGAGTTCGGTGTCCTGTCTTGCAGGAGTTTGGGGGTGTCTGGGAGGGGCTGAGTCCCAGCAAAGCTGCGGTCCCATGAAGGTGTCTGTGGGCAAAATGGATTCGCAGCTTGGAGAGGTGGAGGGAGAGATGAACGAGTCCGTTCTCTACTCCTTGGTACGCCCCTGTCACTGAGGTTACGGGGGACACCTCGGATGCTGATAAATAAAAGAGAAATACGGTTCCTGCTGAGCATCCATCAGCACCAGCTCCCTGCTGGCAGAGGGAGCCGGGAGCAGCTCCTGCCTGCAGAGGGATGGGAGGGCTGGGCACTTGCCTGGGGAGAGCTGGGAGAAGTGAAAGCTGTGTTACACAACAATAACCCCTCCATGAAGTGTTTCACTGTGTCAGGCACCCGTAAGTGATGGTGGCTGCATCCAGCCTTGATTATTTCACGTCTGCTTGGAACCCTCCATTAAAACCCCTGCATGCTCTCTCATTAAGCTCCCCTACCCATATATTACCTGCGTGGTCGATGTCCTACACAAATGCCTCTGATAATGACATTATAAGCAGGAGGAAATCATATTTTAATAGAAATCTTATCAGGCAGCGTGCCACATCAGCAGGGCAAGTTCTGTGGGGGAGTTCATTCCTCATATTAGGCTGGAAAAAACAAAACAAAACAGCCCTGGGGTGAAGGGATCTGCATTTCCTTAGGTCTGCAGCAAAGGTGTGCCAGGAACAGGCTGGGGAAGCTGGTCCAGCCCCCGGCACAGCATCCCTGCCAGGATGGTGCTGCCAGCACAGGGCAGGGTGGATAAAATGCCATTTTCAAGGCTTTTTGCTCTGTTGCAGCCTCCAGCTCATTTGCATGGAAGGAGTTGCTGCAACACGCAAGTTCTCCTAGAGCCAACCTGGGCCTATTTTCCAGTTTTCCATCGAAAAATTGGGCTGTTTTACAAATAGAGCAGGGACCCTTTCCAAGTAAGCATGGGCTAGGCTTTGGCCTGTTTTCCAAGAAAAAGGGGAGTTTTGCCTCCAAAACATGCCAAGAGATTGTTTTCTCAAGGCACTTTTTTTTCTGCATAGAAATTGCAGTCTCATTGAAATTGGAGGATGAAGGGAGTGAAAAATCCCCATTCTTGGAAAGAGGATCTGTGGGGCAGGGGGTTCATCCTGCCCCACAGCAGGGTCACAGGGCACTGTGTGACACACCAGTCCTGCCACCGAGTGGCCCTGGGCATGCCAGAATTTTCCTTTCTGTAGGGAAACAGAGATTTCTGGTGTCTGGCCCAGGTCTCACAGCCCCAGCCCTGTCCATGAGCTCAGAGCAGACTGTGGGGCATGGCTGAGGACATTCCAGCTGGGATCATCCCACCTTCCCTGGCACCTCTCTCCTCTGCTGAGCCCTCCCCAACACTAGGGTCAATAATCAAATCCATTTCTGCTCCAACAGGAACTTCCTCATCCACAGCCCCTGTAATCAAATCACCCTGGAGGTGTGGGAGACGTCAGGGCCGTTGCCATGGCCCCGGGCAGGGATGGAGCAGAGGGACAGGAGGGGACAGGGTGCACGGGCAGGGTCCTCAGTGCCAGCACTAGAGCTGGAACCATCGTGGAGGTTTCAGTGATCCTGCAGGAAACCCACTGAACAGGGGAGGTGGAAAGGGAGAGGGTCACCTGCTTTATTTGCACAAAAAGCTTGTATTTTATAGGAGTTTTACCAATCTTTAGCACAGGGGTGTCAGAGATAAAGCCAAAGTTCCAGCCCTGTGGAATGCATCCCCCCTCTCCAGCCATCATCCCTCTCCCAATGGGATGGGATGGGATGGGATGGGATGGGATGGGATACTCAAGGACTGCCCAGGGGACTGCAGCAGCCTCTGGCCCACGGGGATCAGGGTGAATTATTATTGCAGATTATTCTGCAGTTCCAGGATCACTTGGCTTTTCTCTGGCCAGGCCATAAGGATATGGGTTGGATGAGCTTCATCTTGCTCCTTCTGGCCACTCCTAGAGGCCATCACCAGCCTTGGTGCTTTGCCCAGGCTGGGGGATGTTGGTGGGGTGGTCCCGGGGGGTTTGCAACACTGGCAGCCACCCCGCTGGTCCTTCTCTGCTTCCCCCTGCTTTGGGGGGCTGTGAGGGGCGGCAGCAGCCTCCAGCCTGTGGGTATCTGTGCCTCTCACAGCTCTGGAACAGATTTATAGTCAAAGGAAAGAATTTGGTGGCTGAAGGCTCTGCAGTGAGGAGAAAGAGCTTTGCTGTTTCTGAACAAACCCAAAGCAGCGTCCAGGGGCTGGAGGGAGGGGGCTGGGGAAGAGCTGGGGGTGCTGCAGGTGGGTGCTGTGTGGGTGCTGTGGTGGGATCAGTGCAATAAACCCCAGGTCTGATCCCAGTGTCCTCCCCAGCAGCCTCCAAGTCTCGATGGCTTTAATAAAAAAGATGTTTGTGTTTGCTTTGTTTGCTCTGAGGAGCCCAAACCAAGGCAGAGCTGCTCCCTGGGGGCCTGAGGCTCCCCTGCAGCACAGGAGTTGAAAGGGATTGAGGCCGTGGCTGAATTTAGTGGCTCCATTTTCCCAGTGAAGCGTTTAAAGTGGGAAGGGCTCGCAGCAAGGCGAGGGGCTCTCGTGCTAATGGGAAACATCAACCCAGCTCTCTCCCCACCACAAGTTACATCAGAAGTGAAATTGCTGGCTTGTGTCTGCCAGGCCCTGCAGTTACTGCAGTCACTGTTTGCAGGCAGTTTGGGGAGCCCTGGGCAGCCCTTGCTGCATCCTCCTGTGCATCCTCCTCCTCCCAAGGCAGAGCTGGATGTGCTGGATGTGCTCAGGGATATTTGGAGGCAACGATCCCTCCTGGTTTGGGGGGGCTGAGGGGGAGCAGGGTGCCTGGCAAACCAGGCTGCCCTCAGCCCTCCCTGTGTACAGGTTCAGCCCCAGGGGGAGGTGAAGCTGGGGATGGGACAGTGCTGACCCCAGGCCCCAGGGACACACGTGGGGATGCTCCTGGTGCTGCTGCCTCTGCAGGAGGGATGCAGGGAGGGTAGAGGCTGGGGAGAAGGCTCTGCAGCCCCAATGCCCATGTCCCTGTGGTCGGGGCAGACCTGGCTGTGTGTGGCCCTTACAGCCCGTGACCAATGGCCCCGCTTTGCCCTTGCCGGCCCCGGCAGCCGTGGGCTTTCATCCCGGGCAGGAATGCCAATTAAACTTTAACTTTCCTGGTGTCACTTACCCAAGAGCTCAACTCTAACCCTTTGTCTTCTCGTATGGAAAGCCGAGCCCTGCCACGCCTGTTAACATCTGCACAGATGTGCAGGGAGGGCTGGAGCTGTCCCGGTGGTGTTTGCTGGGTGGAGAGCTGCAGGCAGGCACGGGATGCAGGAGATCATAGAATCCTAGAATGGGCTGGGTTGGAAGGGACCTCAGAGATCATCAAGTCCAACCCTTGATCCACTCCCCCCGTGGTTCCCAGCCCATGGCACTCAGTGCCACATCCAGGCTCTTTGGAAAGATCTCCAGACACGGAGAATCCACTCCTTCCCTGGGCAGCCCATTCCAATGCCTGATCACCCTCTCCAGAAAGAAATTCTTTCTCATCTCCAACCTAAACCTCCCCTGGCACAACTTGAGACCCTGCCCTCTTGTCTTGCTGAGAGTTGCCTGGGAAAAGAGCCCACCCCCCCCCTGGCTCCAACCTCCTTTCAGGGAGTTGCAGAGAGTGATGAGGTCTCCCCTGAGCCTCCTCTTCTCCAGCCTCAACACCCCCAGCTCCCTCAGCCCTTCCTCACAGCAATTCTGCTGGATCCCTTCACAGCCTCCTTGCTCTTCTCTGGACCTGCTCCAGCACCTCAATCTCCTTTCTGAGGGGCTGAGGGGCCCAGAACTGGACACAGGACTCAAGCTGTGGCCTCACCAGAGCTGAGATGGGGCAGAGGTGGGCACACAGCCAGCTCCTCACACCCAATCTTCTCCTCCAGGATGGAGGGGACCATGCCCATCATTTCTGCTATTTTAGCAGGACCCTGATGAGCCCCCCCCTGCTTTGCTGGGCAGAGAGATGGTAATTGGGGTGAATTGCTGTGTTTCCATCAGGAATTTCCAGGGATGCCCGTGTCCCTGCAGAGTCCAGGCATCCCCCTGTGCATCTCCTGGCTGATGGGTGACTGTCCTGGAATTCCTGCAGTCTTGCAGCTCTCCTGCCTTTATCTCCTGGAATCTGAATGGAGCAGATGTTGTGTGCACGACCATAAGGCAGAAATTCTCTGGCTGGATTTGCAGCCTGAGTTTAATTACCCACCTGAGCCCCATTCTTCCTCTTGGCAGCGGACTCGCACTTTAATTAATCATCTCATTTTATTTACAGCCAGAACACGCTCTCTGCCTGTGCCCTGCCTGCATCACGAGCCCCTCTCTGCTTTTCTGGGCAGGGCGATGTGAGCCCCTGGCACTGCTCCAGCCCAGGGGCTGCCAGGGCTTGGGGGGGACAGGGGGGGGCAAAGTGCTGAGCTGGGGCTCACAGGGAAGGAGGCAAAGGGCTGTGACTGCCAGCAAAACATCCTGAGGACACATCCAACAGATCCAGAATCCCCAAAGCCCAGGACCCAGGGCTGGCTCCTGCAGGTAGCACCAGCAGTTTCTCTGTAGAATAATAATAAATATATAGATATAAAAAAAATAGAAAAACCCAGCATTATCTCCTTGCAGAGATTTAATAGTGGGGCCGTGGGTGGGTTCAGATGTGTCAGAGCAGTGGCTGCCTGGGAAAAAAGAGTCTTGTCTCTTAGGTAAGAGGAGCTCAGTTCAGTTGGCTGAGCCCAGAGCCAGGGCTGCTCCGCCTGCCCCTTCCTTTGCCTCTGGTTTCCTGCTGGAAACAGAGTTTGTGGAAGAGATTTGGAGCAGAGAGAAGGGGAGGGACCTTGGGAGAGGTGGAAGGATCAGACATGGGCTTCCCCCTAGAAAAGGGTAACAGCCTTTGAGGGGTTTTGCATGGGCTTGAGAAGGCTTTGCTGGGGAGAGGGGAGGAATGAGATGGGATGAGAGTGGGACTGAACCCAGCACTGACCCTGCTCCCCAGGCCAAGGGGACCCACTGCCCCCGCACCTGGCCCCAGCCCCAGCATCTTCCAGCTGCAGAACTTTCCATGACAAAGAAGGGTTTCCAGGAGAAAAGCCTGGCTGTGGGGAGGAGGAGAAGCAGGAGGAAGCCTGGCTGCTGCACAGGCAAGGGACCAGCAACCATGGCTTGCTGGGGTCAGCCACTCATAGTCCTCCTCTCTCCATGACCACAGGGATACTGGGAGAGTGGAGCAGCAGTGAGTGATGCCCAACCTGAGGGCTGCCTGAACCCAGCATCTCCTGCTGCCCCCATTAACCAACCCTTGGCATGCAAGCATCAAATAGTTCAGCTGTAAAAGTCTAAAGTCTGTTCTTTTATTGACCTGGACTGTAACTGGATCCAGGCCCCACCTGACCTTGGGCTGCCCAGGGATGCTTTGGGAGAGGGATGAGGTGGGAGTGGGATGGGGAGGAGAGCTGGCTGGGATGCACATCCCCTCCTGAAGAGAGGGATAGGGATGCTTGATGCTGCTGCCCCCAATCCTGCTACCCACTGCTCCAGAGGAGGCAGGAGCAGAGGTGCCTGCTAGTGCTCCCCTTTTCCCCATCAGCCTCTTGCCAGCCTGGCTTTCCAGCTCTTCCCAAGTTTTTATGAGTGCCTGGTAGAGCCCCAGGCCCGCTGCCTTCACCGAATTGTCAGGCTGCTCATAAACCAGATTGATTTAGAAATAACTAATGCTGAAACGATTCCATATCATAAAGAAACAAGTGCTCCTTCCCTGCCAGAAACTGCTGCCTGGTGACTGCACTCCTGAGACCTGGTGAGCTGGAAAGAGCACGGGAGAGTTAATCAAAGGGAAAGGCACTGCCGGGCACTCTGGAGGGGGCTCTGCTGGGGGGTGCAGGGCTCAGAACCAGCCGTGCCTGGGATGCAGCATCCCCACGCTCTGCTGCAGGGCTGGGGGGTCTCCAGCCTGAGATAATCCTCAACGTGGGGCTCAGCCCCATCCCTCCTCCCTTTCTGGGAGGGGCTCAGCACCCGTCAGGATCCGGCTCGCTGCAGGGGAGGACGGGGCTGGAGGGGTGGGAGGGGGCTGGCGGGGCTGGGCTGGGGTTCTCCTCTCTGTGGTGCAGTATCTCCTTGAAGCGTGACAGCTCCAATCACTTCCAGACTCCCCTCCTTGCCTCCAGCCAGCCGGGTGGATGTGGTGAAGCCCGCGATGGAAACCCAAACCCGGAGCAGATGTTCCCAGCACCGCACACATCTGGCCCCAGAGCAGGCACCGCTGGAGCTTTCGGCATCCAGCACAGCCCAGCTGGGCTCTGGAGCTTCCCACGGGATCCTCCATCCCGGGGTACCAGCCTGGGGAACCCCCAGGATGACAGGGAGAGTTTCAGGGGGTCAGTGTCCCAGGTTTGCCACCCACTCCCCCATGGATGGAGAGCAGGGTGAGGCAGAGGACGTAACACTGGTGTCCCCCCAAGGACCTGGGGATGTCACTGGTGATGTCAAGAAGGACTGGGATTGGTGACATCATGGGATAAATGGGGAAGGAGAAGGGATTGCTGCTTGCACACGGGCTCTTGGCAAGCAGCAGTGGTCTGGGAAACTGCAGGGAGGCTGAGGACAAGCTCAGGGCTGTCCAAGGGAAAAGGATGGGGGGCTGGGGGTTGTCTGGCACCGGGGGGCTGTGGCTCTGCCCTGGCACCACAGTGCCCACAGGGGTTCTGCTTGTCCGTGGAGCTGCTGGAATATCCATTAGAGAGGGAGCCAGCACTGGCACCCACGGGTGCTGTGGCAGCTTGGGTCCCCTCTTTTCCCTTGGACTCTGCTTCTTACCTCACACCCAGCTCTAATACCAATTATCCCCATGTACCTCCTTCACAGAGGACTTGAGAGAAGCAATTAATCTCAGTAACAGGCTTTGAAGAGAAGAAGTGCTGTCTAAGCACTGGGCTCTTATCCTTTTGATGGGGTTAGCTGTGCTGGAGCATGAGCAAAGACATTTGGAGTAAATTAATAAAGAATTTAATGACATCCAAAAGTTAGAGAGATGAAGCATTTGAAGGGAGCTTATAGCATGGGGAGGGAATAGCACTGCAAAGGGTATGTTTTCTTCATCAAGTCTACTCTTCAGGCTCCAGAGTGACTGAGTCTTTGTCCCTCGTACCGGGGTGCTCACCATGGGGTCAGCCCACGGTCCCGCATCCTCCTGGGCAGGACCCCCCCGGGTTCCCCTGGCAGCACGGCCCGTGGGGAGCAGAAGTGCCAGGAGAATTGGATTTCACCCTCGGGGCTTTCTCAGTGACCAAGGTCCCCAAATAGAAGAAGATCTTCTGTCCCTTGCTGCCTGGAAACCCACCCCAAAGCGCTGGCACCGCTGGTGCTGCCCAGCCCAGAGCCCTGGGGGGGAGGCAGAGGGGCTGCAGGGGGCTGTGCACATCTCAGCCTCCCTGGGGCTGATGGAGCAGAATCATCAAAATTCAGCAGGTGCCTCGGGCACTTTTCCCCTGAGATCTAAATGTTCCTAAAGCACTCCAGAGATAATGCATTTTCCTAGCGGTGTATTTATGAGAGAGTCAAGATGCGAGCACTTGGCCGGGCTCCCGGAGCGAGTGTCCGATGCTGCACACCCCATAGATGGTGTTTTTCGTGTTCTTTTTATATTTTCAGCCTGATTAATACCTCTGTGGTGGCTGGAGCGTGGAGACCCCTTCATGTTTTGTCAGCAGGCTCTCAAGCCCACGTCACGCAGGCAGCGGAGCGGGAAGGCACCCGCACCCGCACACATCCTCCTCCCGTCCCGGTGAGTTATCCCTGCCTCTTGGCTGGGATTGGGCTTTTGCTGGGACATGACGCTATCTCTGTAACAAATTCCAGAGCAGAGGCGATTTCACAGCCCTTCCAAGAAATGCCTTTTACTCAGAGTCCCCGAAGTGCCCACGGTGAAAAGCCCACGACCCGGGCGAGGGGCAGGAAGAAAAGCCCCCGGGGGTAATCCAGATGTCAGCCCCAGCACCCAGACGCTGTCAGCTCTTCCCTAGACTTCGGCATAGGGCAAAATCAACCTCAGAGTCAGGAGCACATGTTTATGGAGTGTGCAGATCATCTTTTTTTCGATGCTGCTAATTGCTCTGAGTTAATTAGCCATCAGTTACCTCCAGGCTATAAAAGCCCTCTGATTGCAGCCCAGTTGGAAGGCTCTGAGAGCTGGGAAGGGGGCTTTGGGAAGGATGGAGCCCCAGGAGGAAAAATGGAGCTGTGAGTGGTCTGTGGGGTCTGAAAGGTTCCCTGCTCTCAGTGCAGTCTGTCCTGGAAGGCACAAACCTCTGTGTGTGCACATCCACCTTCCAAGGAGCTGAGAGCAGCAGCTCCTGGCTTTCTCCCTGTCCTGTGCCAGCAAGGAACAACCTGCAGGTTGTTTTGGATGTTTCCTGGCAGGTAGTGGAGAAAAACGAATGTGTGAGTAGGGTTGAGTGGCAGGAACCCTGGGGGCTGGCGGGGGCTGAGCCTCCCCTCGCAAGCCAGGGAGCTGCTGCAAGATGCTGCCTCGGTTTTGGGTAATTATTGGCCCCCTGGCACGGTGCTTAACACTGCTGGGTCGTGCCTGCCGGTGCCACAGAGGCGAGGAGAGGAGAGCACATCACTTTTTCCAGTGGCCTCTGCCTAAATGCCTTCAGCCCAGCGAACTGGGATGCTTTCCAAGGCTTTCTCTCTGCTGGCAGAGCCCTGTGCCCTGCCCGAGGGCCCTGGGATGCTCCTCAGCCCTGTCTGACCAGAGGAGACTCGATGAAATACTCCGTGGCCATGAATGCCTCCTGAAAGCAGCACCCTGAGCCCCCCATCTGCTGCCTCTGGTGTTGGCTCTTCCCAGGCAAGAGGAGTGGGCACGGGGTGTCCCCAAAGCCACCAAGGAGCCCCTGGGGCTGCTGCAGTGGGACCAGTGCTCCCCTTGGGGCTGCCCCATCCCCTGTTTCACCATGCAGACCTCTGTCTTGGCTTGGGCTGGGTCACTGTCACCTCCTGCATTACCCCAGCCCTGAGTTTTTGCAGCATGTTCTCTCCCACCTCCCCACCCAGGCCTGGCTTTTGTGGTTCTTTGAGCAGCTCCCACGGGCTCTGGGAGCTCTTGGGCCTGGCAGCCAGCTCTGTAAGAGTCTCCCCTTGGTCTTCACCACGCTTTGGGGCAGAGAAGGCTGCAGGCAGAGCCCCCTGTCCTGCCTGCTCGGGGGGGCTGATGTGCTGCCTTACAGATCCATGCTTATTCCTCAGTTCCAAGCTGTAACTGTGCAATCAAGCTCTCCAGTGCAATAATTCCAAAACCTTTCTTGATTCCTGTATTAAATAAAGTACATTTACAGAGTATATGAATTCCAGATCCAGCCCAGGACTCCAGGGACACATATTCCTCTCCTGGAACTTGTATATCCGGCCCAAGGATGAAAACCCCCCGAAGCCCCAAGCATAACAAGCATTTCTTGTATTTTTTCTGTCTCCATCACATCGGGCATGTAGTATGTGCTCGGGCTGATAAACAGCATCTGGTTAGAGTCAGGTAAGGACCTCTCGGGGGAGTAGGTTTGTGGTCAGCTGCCAACCTTTCTCTCCCTCCTTAATGTGCTTTTGCAGATGGATGGAAACTGCAGCCAGTCAAGGTTAAGGTTTCAGATAGCGCCGGGGGAAGGAGGGGGAGATGAAGTCGGGCTCAACCTCGCTCCTCCCCGCTGCCGGGGCTGCGGCTCCGTGGACGGCACACGCAGTGCTGACCCGTGTCCCTCGTGTCCCCTCACTGGGGACGTGGGGGTGCCCCGAAGCCCTCATCCCTTCTGGAGTTTTGCTCCAGGGGGAAGGAAGGTGCTGTCCCGGGGTGTGGGGTGGCACTGAGCCGCCCTGGCACTCGCTGTCCCCCGGGGGCCGCCTCCCCCTGCTCCCCCCGCTGCTGCTTTCGAGGAACGGGAGAGTGGTGAAGCTGGGCCACTCGTTTTTTTTTTTTTTGCTGGAAACCTGGAAATCCCGCTGGCCTGCAGGCACCTCGTGGGATGCTTCGCAGCCTGCTGCCAGGTTCTGGAGAACTGTCCCAATTCCTCTTTCTCACAAGCCCTCTTTTTTCTGCTGGAGGAGGAGGAGGGAATTCTTGTATAAAAATGGAAACGCACCCCTCCTGCCAAGCTATTAATTCTGCTTCCTAAGGAAACCAAGAGGTCCCTGCCTTTACTCTGTGTTTCTGCACTGAACTTCCAAGTTGAGTTTTATGCCCAGATTTGGCAAACTGTGGAAGCCTGAATGTGATGTTAAGTGTGAGCAGAGGTCCAGCTCTGGGTGAGGATGTATCTGAAACACCTTGCAGCACACACCCACACCTGCTGCAGCAACCCCCCCAGTGCCCCTTTGCTCCTTACTACAGGCTTTCTTTTTTTCTGTCCTTGCCAAGTTATCATTTGCTTTAATTAATTTCACACAGTGAGCCTGGGAGCTGACTGGTGGTTTCAAGCCTCCAGAATAGCCAGGGAAACCAATTTAATTAGCTGAAGTGAGCCAAAGTTACTTAAGTGATTTGTAATAAGTTCCAGGCTTTCCCACACCAAAAGGGGTTTCAGCTGAGGACAGAAACTTCCTGAGCCTGTTCTGCAGGGCTGGAGCTCTTCATGCTGCAGCCGATGAACATTTGTGTGGGACAAGGAGCAGCCCCGGGGGGAGCTGGGCTGGGGGTTTGTATCCCCCATGTCAGGGCTGTGGTTTAGGGTGCAGCAGGTGGCTCTCCTCTGTCCCCACGATGAGGGATGAGGGATGGGCCAGGAGGCTGTCCCCATGATTCAAAGACCCAGCACACACTAAGGGCCATCCTCGGCAGCAGCCTCAGCTTTTGCTGCTAAAACCTAGGATCAAAACACTGGTTTTCCTCTTTCTCTGCTTGCCTCTTGATTTGCAGGTGTCCTGGCTCTGTGAGATGCTCCTGTACCCCCATCTTCTTCCTCACCTCGGAGGCAGGAGCTGCCACCTCACACCATCAGCTGATCCCTTGGGCCTGGGTCCATCCGGTGCCACTTCAGCCCAGTGACTTGATCACAGAGTCCCCCAGAGGCTGGAGCATCCCAGATGTGCCACGACATCTGGCAAGGCAAAACCACCAGGAGAGCAGATGCTGCTCCTGGGGCTCCACTTCATCCCCCACCCACAAGGGGAGGTGGGTGCCGGATGCTCCTCACGTGGCTGTTGAGGGGATGACCCAAATCCCATCCCCAGAGGGGCAGGTGGATGTTGGAGCAGTGGTGGGGAGATGCTCCCATATGCAGGACCAGCAGGAAGGAGATCCTGGTGATGGGCTCCAGCTCCAATGCTGGGTCTCTGGCAGGGAGGACAAGCACAGCAGCCCCGTTTCCCTGGGACACTGACCCCATAATTCACTCTCTGAACAAGCACCTCCAGCTGTCTGGCTGAGATGGGACAAACAACAACCTGGCTCTGCCATGGTGATGAAGCCCTGGGACCAAAACCCCTGGGGAAACAGGGTCCTACCCCACCAGGATGATTTTTGGATCTCTCCCCATCCTCATTGAATGCCTTTTCTTTGGGAAGAGGAGAACTGGAGGTCAAGGCAATCTCCTGGCCCTGCCCAGCAGCATCTCCAGCCCTTCCTCAACACCAGCTGTAGGGACATATTTGGCCTCTCTGCAGGAACCACCAATAACATCTCCAACTGCAGCAGCATGTTTGTCTCCCTGGCGCCTCCCAAGAGGGATGGAGTGGGGCCAAGCAGTGCATTCAGCACCAGGCAGATGAGAGTTCTGATTCTTGGAGCCATGCATGCTCCGGGTGTGCTGGAGAGACCCGGTGTGGCTGGGCTTTCCCTGCCTTTTCCTGCAGCCACCGTGTGCAGGCTGCTCCCTGCCCAGCCATGCTGGAGATCTCTGTGCTCCCACCCAAAGTCCACGCTCCTGCAAGAGGTGAAGATTTGCAGGGAAGACTGGAAGGGAACGTGAAGGAAACCCACGCAAAGAAAAAAAAAAAACAAAACAACTTAATTATCGGGGAAGAATGCTCCCATTATTCTCTCTGCCTTCAAGCAAGGAAAAAAAAAAAAAAAAAACCAAAACGTAATTTCTCTCATTTCCTTCCTAAACTCAAATGAGAGAGGGAAAGATTTATAGGGAAGGTGTGCCTGCCATGGGAGCAAGGGAAGAGGAGCCAGGAGGAGCCAGTGATGCAGGAGCCCATGGGGACCCTGGTGAGACTCACCTTGGGAAGAGGAGGAAGATGTCACCAGGACAAACATCTCCCAGCATCTCCATGATCACCCCCTGCCCACCAGGGCAGCCTGAGGATCTCCCCATCACCCATCCAACAACTCAGGTTTCCTTCTGGAGCCCTGCAGGGGGAGGCCCTGCTGTGGCTCTCAGAAATGCAGCCTTGTGCCATTGGGGCAGCAGCTGTCCTGACCAGCTGGGTGGCCTCACACCCCATCTCTGTGGGGATCCTGGTCACAAAGAGATGCTTGGAGATGCTTTTCCTGCAGCACTGGAAGTTCCCATTCTGCTCCTGTGCCCCTTGACAGCCACCAGTGCCACCAACCCCTGGAAAAGGCCATGGGGACAGGCACACACCTGGGGGGGAAAATGACCATCCACCAGGCCAAACTGGTGCTTTGGGAGAAAAAACAGCTGAAACCACATTTTCCTGGCAGCGCAACAGTTGGGTCTTAAACAAGACATTTTAAATTTACACTGCGAGCCAAAAAAAGTTGTAATTTGAATATACAGCATGGCACATTCCTCAGAAATTGATCATGAAGTTCTGTTAGAACACAGGCACAGCCTGAGTAAAATAAATATTTTTGCTTCCAGAGAAGTGAAAGGTCTGGCCAGAGACTCAATTTATAATATTTTTAGCAGGTGATTCATCGAAGAGGGAAAAAAATACCCAGGGCAGCTGAATCCAGCAATGGCTCTTTGTCTCAGCAGGGCTATCACAGCCAGGCTTGCTGGTAGCTGTGCTGAAGCTCCTGCCCGGGGCTGCTCCCCACAGCTGTGAGCCCTTTCCCGGGGTCTCCCCGAGCCCCCCAGGACCTGATGGCTTCAGCAAAACTGGGGGAACCCGTGTCTGCAGCCCCTCGGGACACTCTGGGGATGGAAGTTGTCACTGGTGATGGGCTGGGGCTGCACATGGGTCCATCCGTGGCATAGCAAGGGCTGTCCAGGCAGGGGACAGGTGGCAGAGCCTGGCAATGGTCCCTCTCCCTGCTGAGCTGGGGTCAGGGCAGGCAGGGACACAGGTCCCTTGTGAGATGCTCTTTGGCCAAAGCTACCTTGGGGGTTTTGGTTTGGCTGAGATTTCTTGACCGGGTTCCCACTTGCTGTGGTCCTGGGGATGGAAAACAAACCCTTTGGCCTTCCCCAGCTCTGGTTCCAACACCAGATATTTTCTTTCCCTGCCCACAGGTGCCAGCTCTCCCCAGCTGCTGCTGACACGTGGTGCTCCCTGCTTCAGTGTGTCCTTTGTCACGCAGGAAGGTGAACTGGGAATGGGAACTGGGGGGGGGGGAAGCAGAAGCAAAAAGGAGTTTCTCATTCTTCATTTTAGGTACACCCAAATTACCCCTGGGAGGCCACGTGTCCTCTGGGGTTGGATGCTCCAGGAGGGAATCAGCAGCTCGGCAGCACATGGGTGAGGTGTGGGCACAGCTCCAGGCCTATGGCCCTGGCCAGGGGGTGCTGGAGTCCCCCCTGCTTCACTGCCTGCTGCACAGGTGAGAACTGGGTGATGCAGAGGTGTGAGGAGCTGGACCACGGCCCCGTGGGGCACTCGAAGGGCATTTCTGGAGCTGGTGGCATTGTCTTGTGGCCAATGCCTTTGGACTTCTCCAAGAGCTTGTGGCCAAATGAAGAGTGGTCTTTAGACTGGCTGCTTGTGATGCACGAGACACCTGCTCCCAGCGATAAAAAATGGATTAGCTGCATTGCATCTGGAGCCCATCCAGGCAGCCTGCTCCAGCATCCCATTTGGCACGCAGAGCCCTCTGCCTGCAAATGCAGTGAAGGGGAGAGAGGGGACAAGATGCAGAGTTGAAAGGAGGGTCTGGAAGCTGTGATCCTCTCGAGGTGGAGAATCAGAGGGCTTTGAGCAGCCCCAGATGGCAGCATTGTCACCAAAAGCTGGCTCCTGCCTCCTCTCCAGCCCTCGCTGTGGCCTTCCCATTGTTCTTTGTACTGGAGCCTGGTCCCAGCGTGCTCCCAGCTGGCTGGGCTTCCAGCAGGGTTACAAACTCCAGAGCAGCAGATACTAAGTCATTGTATTCTGAGTGCTGGAAGGACTCCACGGCCCAACACAAATTGAGTGGTGACACATTAAATCGGAAGAACGTCCTTCCCCTTCCACAGCTCACACCATGCTGAAGATGCTGCTCCAGCTTTGCCCCAGGGACTGGCTTCCAACCCATTCCCCTGTGTCCCTGGGGCGTCTGTGGGGACCTGTGTGATCCTGACATCCTCAAGAGCCTGGTGGGGTGAGGAGGATTGGGTGGCTGGAGCAGTCAGCTGGGCACAGCCTTGGCCAAGCATCTCCCTTCTCTTCAGGGGTATTCAGAAATACCCCTGGACAAGAGATGTCTGCATTTCCCTCCTCACCTGGAAAATCCCATTCCCCAGCTAGGTCTGCCATAACGCAGTCCTGCCTGGATCTGAACCACACGTGGAGTGTTACTGTGCTCTGAATACCAATTATTTCAGGTCCTCCTGCAGCAGTCTCTGCCCTGAATGATGCAATAAGGGAATTGGAGCTGAGACCGTGTTTGGGTGAATTGCTATAAATCTGGTTTTACTATAAGTTCTCTGGTCAGGAGTGACACTTGGTCCTCACTCCTCTGGTTTTGACTGACACACTCGGCTCATGCAAGGCCAGATGCTTGGGACCAGCTCTTGGAAAACAACAGGAAAGGCAGGGCTGCAACGAGGCTCAGGGTTTCTGACTGATTTTCAAGGAAGCTCCCAGAGTTGCAACATCTTCCTGCAACCCACGATGTCAAAGATGGGACATGGAATTGTGCTTGGGTTTTGGAGCATACCTGCTCCCCCTGGGGACGGCAGGAGAAGATGGAGAGCTGCAGAAAAGCACCTTCCTCCAGGTGCAGAACCAGGAAGGATCCTGCAGCTTGCTGGGGCAGTGTGGGCCACCCTGCCCCATGGGAAGTGTGTTTTTTTTTTTTTTCCTCAGGACTCTTGCCGGGAGCTGGCAGACAGGCAGCATCCCTGAAAAGGGCAGATAAACAAAGAGGGAATGGGAAATGAATGTGGCACAAGGCTGAGCTCACTGACCGGGATGTGGCCGGGGGTGATGCAATGAGGGTCAATTAAGCTGCCACCACTCGCAGGGCGAATTAACTGCCAATTTTCTGCCCTGCTGAAGAGGTAAAGCATGAAAATGATAACTAACAGGAAGTTTCGGCTGAAAAGAAAGAGCAAGTTGCGAGATGGGAGTTTGAGGCTGGCTTGGGGCCAGCGGTGAGGCAGCCAAGGGAGCGCCGCTGCCCTCTGCCGAAGCGAATCCAGGGAGAACCCAAATCCCGGGAGAGAGCGGAGCCTGGAGGCTGGCACGGCCCAGGGCTGGCACAGGTAGGATGCTACAGCCACCCAAGAAGGATGGAGTGGGATCTCCACTCAATGGCCCACATTCTGCCCTTCGTGCTGGCGGCAGGGATGGGTGCTGGGATGTCAGAGGGTGCACAGACCGGGAAATCCTTGGATCAGGCGGAAGGGATGGGGGGGCTCTCGCGGATGCCCCCCATACCCTGCTCATCCCCAGCCGTGTCCCTGTCCATGCTTAGCACAGTGGTGTCCCTCCCACTCGCTGCCCTCCTCCCACTTTTTGCAGGAGGTGAAAAGGCTCCAAGAGCGGCTCCATTCTCTTTGCAAGGTCCCGGGAAGGTTGGGAAGGTAACTCTGGCCCCAGAGCAGGGACCCACAGCCAGGGCAGATTGCAGAAATGTGTTTGCAGAGGGCAGTTTCCTGTCTGAGTAGAGTTTTCCCTTCTTTTGGGAAGCCAATACCCTGCCTGACGCTTTCCCGAGGATGAAATGGCCACGGCTCTGCCCCGCCGCCCGTTCCTGCTCCTTGTGCTCCCCTCTGCAGGAGCGGGAACAGACGGGGGGGAGCAGGGGCCACATCCAGACCACGGCTTTGCAACCAGATTCAGGGCTGGCAGGAGCCCGTCGGGGTGAGGCTGGGGCTGTTTAATTGAAGGGCTTGAGCTAATTTTTGGCACGTGTTGTGGGCTCAGTCCTGCCTGGTGCGATGGTCAGGGACCAGGCTGCAGTTTGGACCTGGGCAAAGTGGGGGTTGTGATACTCTCAGGGCTCCGAGACATGGGGTGGGGGGGGGGGAGGTGGGGGCTGTCCCAGAGGGGAGAAGAGGCTGTGGGAGGTGGGGATGCCCCCCAGAGCAGCTGCCCCAGTGTCTCACCTGTGAAAACCCTTTGCAGACCCAGCTGAAGCCTTCAGAACGCCAAAGGAAAATCTCTCCTCTGCTCCAAGACTCTTCCCCTGCATTCAGGTAACACTCCTGGCTGTCCCCATGCCTGTCCAGCCTCCCGCGAGCTCAGTGGGTCCCTCTGTCCCTGTCCTCCGTGTCTTGCCCTGTCGCGGGTGTCAATCCCCAGGGATACCCGCCTCTCCCAGCCCTCCCCCAGCACCGCAGGAGCTCCCGCAGCTCGGGATGTTGACTGCTCCCCATATCCCCATCCCCGCAGCCCCCGCTCCCTCTGTATCCAGCGAGGTTCACCCTCCGCCAGAGGCCAGGCTGCTAAATTCCAGCCAAGAGCACATTTTTACAGCATGACACCAGTGGGGCCCCGGCAGGAGACACGAGATCCAGGCGCTGGCCCGAGGGGCTCCGGTACCGGTGCCTGGATGGCTGATCCAGCCCTGTCTGCCCTGGCCGGTTCCACTCCCTGCCCGGGGAAGTGCTGGCCAAATATTACAAACCATCCTCCTTCTTTCCCGAGGGCTGCAGGGGTGCCCGAGACACCCGCCGCCGCCCGGCCTCCCCACCCCGTCCATCCCCTTCCTTCCTCCCCGCTCCTGCTCACGCAAGCGGCTTCCAAGGAGCCCCGGACAGGTAGCAGAGAGTGACGGAGCCCTGGACCAGTCTGCGGCTGGAAAGGTAGGAAGGATAAGGGAGCTGAGGGCCGGGACATTCGCCCAGCACTTGGCTGCTGCTTTTGCACCAGGCTGGAGGGAGCGCAAGCAGGAGCGAGGGCTCCTCACAGCCCCCGGGGAGCAGAGCTCCTCCCGCTCCCCCCCGAGGTGGCAGACTTCGGAGGAGGCCTTTGAAGACCACAACCTCCTCCCTGCCTTGCCCGGACAGAGACTTCTATCCCGTGGAGCTTTCCCAAGGCAGAGCAGGGCGCTGGCACCAGCCAGCCGCCCTGGCACGCCGGGCTCCCTGCCAGAGACTTGGCGGCGATGCTGTCTGCCTCCATCCCAGCCCCCATCCCTGCCCGCTGCTCTGCCTCTGTTTCTGTTGCTAAGGAGGTGTTGCAGGGGGTGTTCTGGCACCCAACCCCGCTCCTCCTACCCAGCCGGGGCTGCCGCCCCTGGGGACCCTGCGGGAAGCCGGGCGGGGAGAGATGCGGCCGGTGATGGGAGGTGGAGGGCTGGGTCCTGGTGTTGGCTGCTCGTACCGGTACCGGTGGACACGGTCGGGTTCCCCGGAGCCAGCTGCAGAGCTGGGGGGCTCCAGGTGCTCCCCTGCACCTCCTGGCAGCCCAGCGGTGCCGGTCTGGGGAAGGTTTGGAGCTGGTGGCATTTGGCCGGGAGCTCCGAGGAGGCATTTAAACACCGTCCATGTGCCGGAGCCGTCTCCAAGTCACAGTCCCCGGGAAGCTGCATGAACCCTGCCCGGGCGGCAGCCAGGGCTTGGCCTGCCTCTTTCCCAGACACATGGAAATTTCCATGGAATTAGCATATGGGTAATTATTACCATCTGCCTCCTTGCAGGCACCAGTCATCTGGCTCCTGGGTGCCAGACTGGCAGGGGCTCCAGGACCCCCACCCAGAGCCTGGTCTCTGCCCCTTCCAGTAAACAGGACCCAAATCTGGGGTACATCTGGGACACATCTGGCTGGTCCTGCAGCCCTGCCTGGCTCTCTGGCCTTTCCCACACCATCCTGTCCACCCCTCCGTGGCATCCTCAAGACCTGTGCTCAGAGAACAGCTTCCAGGCACAGGAACTCTCTCAGAGCTCTGTAAGTGTTCTGCTCATGGGGGAGGGGCTCTTGTGAGGAGAAAGCCCCCTGGCGAGGGGTGTTAGATTGGAGTTCAGCCCTTTAATTCAGATCCCTGCTCCGGCAGAAGTCATTTAGGTTGGAAAAGACCTTTGAGAGATCATCAGGTCCAGATAGGACAGACTCCTTAGGATATCCTGAATTCCCTGCCACTTGGCAGAGCTCCTCGGCTCATTGAGGCTCGGGAATGCATATTTCAGAGACAAATCACTGAAGGCTGGATGAAACGTCCCAGCTTTGGGGTGTGTGCAGGTGCCAGCCCGTCTGTGCTGGACTGCATTCACAAACAGCCTTCCTGCACCTGCAGGCAGTGCTGGGACTTTCTGCCCAGACTGGAGAGGGATTTTGCCCAGCTTGGGATGGGGGGGGGGGGGGGGGGGAGGGTGCAGCAGCATTTCTAAATGCGCCAACTTGAAAATGCTGCAGGAAATTCTTTTGAAATCAAAATCACGGAAGCAGAAGGCCAAAGCCCTGGGGAAGGCTGCCCGAGCCCCCCGGGGCTGTGGGGGTGGATCTGGCCCCATTGGACAGGCAGGCAGGGGTCGTGAGGGGACAGGCAGTGATGGGTGACACGGCTGGGGGGGGTTGGTCTTTTAAACCCATGTGGGACATTGGAGCAGCGAAAAGGCAACGCTGAGCCTGCATCTTCAGGATGGGAATGCAAAAAATTCATCTCATTCCCTCCTGGCTGTCCTTGGGTTTCCCTTTTCAGGCATCCCGGGGAAGGTATCAGCAGCAGTGCAGGCAGCTCTGACAGGGCCCCTGAGCACCCAGGCTGTGCAGGGGGTGCTGCCAACCTGCTGCCTGCACTGCTGCCAGGGATGAGGCAGCCAGAAGCAGCAGGCAGGGCCCTGTGCCACGTCCCTGTCACCTGATTGTGCCGTGGTTGTCACCTGATTGTGCCCTGTCCCAGCACACCAGCAGCAGAGGTGATGCTCCTGTCTACCAGACATGGGTTGTGAGCTCTGGGGAGCTTGGGGAGGAGTTGGGTGAGCATTGGGGGAACCCCCGTCCAAGCTGAGGGGTCCCCCAGGTCTGTCTGTGGCTGTGAGCACAGCTGAGCCTGTCAGGATGTTTTATTTTTGTCTAAGGAAAGTTTGGTTGGTTTTTGTTGGGGTTTATGGTTTGTTTGTTGTTAGGGGTTTTTCTTTCTGGTTTGGGTGGGGTTTTTTGTTTTGTTTTGTTTTGGTTTTGGTTTTTGTTTTTTTTTTTTGGAAGGTGAAAGCTTTCAAGGGTATCAACACTTTTCTTGCCAAAAAAAAAGAATGCAACCCAAGCCAGAACAACCTGATGGACAGAAAGAAATATTAATACTTGAGTTCCCAGTTTCTCAGAAGCAAAAAAAAGCTCCAAACGGTGTCAGAAATGGATTTGTTCTCTTGGGCACTTTAATTAAAATCAATCCAACCAGGACATTTCCCCAGCAGGGTCACCTCTTCGCCCTGCCAGGTCTTTCCTCTCTGCAGGGGTCTGTGTGTCTCGGGGTGTTTGGCTGTTTGGCTGGCTGGGTTTGGGCAGAACCCACCAGAGCTGGTGTGAAGGCACCTGGGATGCTGATTCCTTGACCTGTAATTAATGACCTGGCAGCAAAGTGACATCCTGGTAGCTCTGTCCCTTCGGTGGGACACAGCTCCAGCGTGGCACCTTGTGGAGTGGGGAGTGGTACTGGGAGCCTGGTGAGTAGCGGGCCAGACACCAGGGTGATGGGCGCCTGGTGTAACCCAAAGGAATACAGTGAGCTGAAGGTTTCAGCCTTGAGGTCACCGCTGATTTTTGTCAGCCCAGAGAAGCCACCGAGAGCTGAGGACAGATTTGAAAAGCAGTGTGCAGGTTGTGACCCCAAAACAGCAACCAAACCTGTCTGTAGTGTCCAGCTCTGCCTGTGGGGCTGCTGTTTGAACCCCAAAAACATTGGAGGGGTCCCAGCCCGCACGGGGTCCCAGCCCGGGGCTCACCCTACAGCCCCCCCCCTCCCAAGCGGGGTGCTGGGTGGTCGCACCGGGCACCCCCCGTCCTTGCCCTGAGCTGGGGGAGCAGCTGCCCTGGGCCGGGCCGCGCCGGGTCGAGCCGCCCACCCTCCGCGGAGGCGGGGACGGGGCTGGGACCCGCAGAGCGGCGGCAGCGGGGACCGGACCGGACCGGACCGGACCAGCCATGGGGGAGCCCACAGCCACAAGCCGCGGGAGCCCACGACCCCGCAGCGCCGGTGAGTGCGGGAGGGGGGGTCCCGGTCCGTTCCGGGGTCTGTGTTCACCCCTCTGCCCCAAGCTCCGGTTCCTCCCCAAGTCGCGGGCTGGTGCGGGGCTCATAGAGGTGAGGGAGGAAAAATCAGAGTATGAAGTGGTTAAAATGGGGGAGAGAAGTTCTGTTCCCCTCCTCCCCCCGCCACCCTTATCTTCCACGCACCTCAGCCCCGTTGCGGTTACCGGTGGTGGGAGGTTGGGGCAGCTTTAATTGGCGTTTTACGGCATAAATCTGGGTGTGAGGACCCGCTCGGGTGATTCTCAGCATTGCTGTTACCGAAGCAGATGCGGAGGTGGGTTCGGGCTGGGGGCTGGCAGGGGGTTGGGGGCTGGCTGGGGGAACTGCTCCTCACCAGCTGGGGGGACCCTGTGAACTTCCACAAACTTCCCTCTGTTTGCAAACACTGGCTTCTGACAGGGGGAAAAGTACTTCCTGCCCTCCTAACTGCTCAGCCATGGCTCTGTTTCCCTGCAGTGTCTCCTAACCATAAATCAGAGGCATTCCAGGCAGGAGAGCCATCCTGGTGTTAACTCTGTGTGCTGGAGCTTCTCCGTTCCACCTTGTTGCACTCTTCAGCTTCTCCTTCCCACCTGTTTGCTCCACCTTGAGCAAACTTTTTGTTCCCTTCTCTTCCCACCCTTGACCATTCCTCCCTGTGCTCCCTGTGCCAGCTGCTATCCTCACCCCAGCTTCTTCCAGCCCTGCCTCACCCTGAAGGACCTGAGGTACTTCTTGAATTCCCAATATCACCAAGTCCCAATTAAAATCAGGGAGCCAAGGCCTGACAAGCACCAGATAAGAGCATTCCTGCCACTCAGCCCTGGTATTTTTAGCCAACAGAGCCAAGGAGCTGATGGGAGAGTAAAGAAGCAGCAAGATGAAGGCAGGGGTTGTGTATATCAGTGTGAAAATCAGGCTGGAACTCTCATCTTGAGCCTGTTTCTATTGAGTTGCTTTGCATGAGCTCTCAGCCACGTGAGATCAAGCTGTGGTTGCTGTTTTAATAGAGTGCAGGAATAACAGCACATTAATTTTCGCCTTGGCCCTTTTTAATGCAGTCACAAACGTTTGTATTTATTAATTTGATGGCAGTATGGTGAGGGAAGACAGCTGGAGCCCGGGGGATGGTTGGTGGTGTCTGCAGCTCGTGTGCAGCAGTTGTGTCCTGTATTTCTATTTTTGTAAAAGCTATTTTGATGGAATGTGCAGCGATGGGAACTGTCACATCCCTGGCTTTGGAGGGGCCTGGGGGAGCTGAGCTGCTCAGCAGCACTGTCCCATGCCAAGCATCATTCTGCTGCTGCAGGGAGCAGCCTGAAAGCCACGAGGTGGGAGGAAATCACGTTTCTTTCTGCCTTGAATTCCAGGGCATTCAGTATTGTGCTTCTGGGTCCCGTGATCTGTATCCAAACCACAGCTCCACCAAGGTCAGGAGAAGCAGAAGGAACGTGGGAACTTTGCTGCTGTGGGTTTGCCCTCCCGCTGTCCTGCCTCCTCCCTTGGCCTCCTCACCAGGGTGGGAACATGCCCCAAAACCCCAGTGGGGCTGGGTCGGGCCACTTATTGCATTCCCTTCCTCCCAGGGTGGCAGCAAACCCACGGTGTGACATGGTGGTGGTCAGTGCAGACCCCTGAGCTGGCCGTGACCCCCACCAGAGCTGTGGGGTGGTCTGGGGTGAGGAGCTGCGAGGCAGAGGAGGGCACGACAGGGCGGGTAGGAGCTGGGGGTCTCTGCCCTACACCTGCCTGGAATGGCTGGGGTGATGCTGGAGAATCCTCCAGGCTGCTCTGGGGGTCTTGGCTCAGCCCCTGGGCTCTGCCACATCACACGGGGGTCTTCCCCCGTGGGTGCCCACCCGTCTGCTGCATCCACACCAGGGGCCAGGCAAGAGGCCGCGCTGCGGAGCCCCCTCCGCCCCTGCCTCCTGCGGGGTGATTTGAGCTCTCGGAAGCCGCAGAGACTCCCCCCACCCCATCCCTCCGCCTCCGAGGGTCCGGAGATGCTCCTCAGCCCTTGGAATCCCATCCTGGAGTGCCCTCTAGTGAGAGCACCGCCGCTCCACATCCCCTCCCGTCTGCCCGCCCAGCTCCGCGATGCTCCGGGATGCTCCGGGATGCGGCCGTGCCCGGGGGATGCTCCGGGATGCTCTGGATGCTCCCAGATGCTGCTGCACTCGGATCTCGCTGCACCCCCCCAGGCAGGGAAGGACCTCAAGGCCTTTGGCCAGTACTGCCCCTCTCCTTGTGGCCTTGGTTTCTGCTTGCCCCCCCTAGAGCCCCGTTCTCTGTCTGGTGTCAGGGAAGGGAGAGGTTAAGCCCCTCCTCGGGTGTGCTCTGCAGCCCGAGCAGGTGAGTTACTGGCAATCCTCTGGTCGGTGTCACTGCAAAGGTCAGGAAATGTGTTATGAAACCATCTCTGCCCTCCAGTGTTTGCTGAATGCTGTCACTGGTGCCTTTGTGGGAAGAGTTCCCCTAATCCCCAGAATTTAAAGTTTTCACAGTGCAGTGGCAGTGAATGCCTGACCTCTTTGCTGATGTATGGACCCACCTTTCATCTGTGGGAAATCTGACAAATGGAATAGGGTGGAGTAAAAGACAACAACAGAAGAATGTTCAGATGAAACAACTCACACCTCTTTTCCAGAGGAGATCAAAGTTGCATGGATAAAGTGCTTATTACAAGATTTATATAGCAGCAAATACAGATTCATGTTTTATGGGTGGAGGAGCTGAGTGGCAGGAGTGCTGAAGAAACATGAAAACCCACAGAAATTCCATTTCTGAGCTAGAAATATAAGTGCTGGCTCACTGCACCATGCTAGAAAAGCTTAGCAGCCAGAAATAGAATTCCTGCCTAAGGAAAGGGCTGGGAATGGCATCTGCAGGTGCACACCTCCCTCTAGCCCAGGGCACTGCAGCTGCAAACAACAAAAAAGAGGGCTGTGTGGTACCTGCTCTGCTGTACTGCACATCCCTGCCTGTCTCTGAGCCACTGCCTGCAGTGCTTGGCACAGCAAGGCCTGGGCCAAGGCAGGAGGTGACAGCAGTGCAGAGGAGGTGACAGCAGTGCAGAGTACAACCTGTCCAGCTGCTGTGTGTGCAGGCTGCAGCTCACTGTGCAGATGGAAACTGCTGGCAGGTTGGTTTTTGGGTTTTTTTTTGTTTTGTTTTGTTTTTTTTTAGCAGCTCAGCATCCTCTCTGCTCTGCAGAAATGTGTCTGTTGACTGTGCCAAGCAGGATTTGGCAGCCAGAGCCACCGGTGTGACCGTCAAAGTCAGGTTATCTCCTCAGTGTTTGGACTGCAGCCAGCGTTGCTGCCAAGCTGGGTTGGGTGCCAAGCAGGAAAATGCCCCTCGAGGCATTTTCTTAATTGCTCGTGGTAAAGAGCAAGTGGAAGCAGGCTCTGCTCTTGCACTGCTCTGCTATCTATCTGCTTTGGCCCAGGGCCCTGCAGGTCAGGAGCTCTGCAGCCCGTGCTGCTGGGAGGTTCATTGCTGCTGATCCTGATCCTGCCCTCTCCTTCCTCTGGGCAATGGGTGGCAGCAGGGGGGTCCTGGCAGTGCACACCATGTGTGTGAGTGTGTGTGTGTGTGTGTGTGTGTATGTATGTGTGTGTGTTTGTTGTGTCTGTGTCTGTTCTGTGTGTGTCTGTGTGTGTGTGTTGTGTATGTGTGTGTGGTCCTGTGTGTGTTCTGTGTGTTTTGTGTGTTTGTGGTCTGTGTGTTTGTGTGGGCTGTGTTTGTGTGATGTGTGTTTGTGTGGGCTGTGTCTGTTTGTGTGATTTGTGTTTGTGTGTTGTCTGTCTTAGTGGTGTGTGTTTGTGTGTTGTCGGTGTGTGTCTGTGTCGCTGTCTGTGTCTGTGTGTACGTGCTGTGTGTGTCTGTGTATTGTCTGTGTGTGTCTGTATGTGTGTGTGTGGGTGTGTGTCTGTGTCTGTGTGTGTGTGTGTGTTGCAGCCATCACACCGGAGGATGCTGCTGGTTTCCTCCACTCCTGCCCCCCAGTTCCCTCATCCCACAAACCCAGGGAGGAGCTGGAGAAGCCAGGCTGTGTGCTCCCCTTCTGGTGCAGCTCCCACTCCTCTCTGCAGAGGCAGATTGCTCCCACTGCTGGTACCCAGAGCCATTGCTCCAGCACCACCGTGTTTCTGTGTTCTCCATGGGTGGCAGCAGCTCTCTGTGGTGCTGTCCCTTTGCCTGCTCCTCTGGGTCTGTGGGATTTGGGCAGTGACTGTGGGGAAGTGAGGAGGGAGCAGTGCCCTGCACACTCCTTCATGTAAAATTCATCTGCAGATGAATTCATCACTCCTCTGCCTCAGATGGTGGGAAGGAGTCTGACAGCAGCAGATGTGGGTGGCAGGATTTGACGTTCTGCTTCAGCCTCTTGGTTTGTGGCTGAGCTTGGTGTCACTGAGTCCTCTCTGCTCAGTGTCCTCCACGTGGCAGCAGGGAGGTTTGCAGACCCTGCTGATGTGCAGGGAAGATCTGTGCTCTGGGTGGGTGTTACCTGGGTTCCAGATACAGGAGCTGCCCTGCCCCTGACCTGTGGTGGGAACCAGCTGCACCTTTGCTCTGGTTACTGTCTTTGGGGAAGTCTGAAAATGTTGGATAAAGGGATAACAGATTTTCTTTGACAGAGGCCAGACAGCAAAAGCATGCAGCAGTGACACAATTTATTAAGGACACCAAAGATGAACTGGAAGAAAGGATCCCTGTAGGGAGGTTATTTAGATACTCTGCAGTGAGGAATGAGCCCTTTGAAGCCTCTGATAGAGGCTGGGGTTAGAGTAGCCAACCAGATGGATGTCTGGTCTGACCTGGAGGCCTCTGGCCATGGGAGGCATTCCTGGCACTGGGGGACTCACAGGAAAGCACTGGGCTGTGGCTGGGCCTGCCACTGGAGCATTTGGTGTGGTTACTGTGGCCAGCAGCACTCCTTCACGATGATGCAGGGTGGTTTAACAAACAGGACAGTTGTCTGTCCCTTCCAGGACACCCTGGGACCCACAGCAGGAGCTGCAGGGAGCTGCTGTCAGAGCTGGGGGTGCTGCTGGGGACAGGTCTGCTGCCCCAGCCTGGCTGCTCCTCACAGCACTTGGGACAACTGCACAGTGTCAGTAATGTCGTGTTCCTCTCTAGCTGGCACAAGAGAGGGCATGGATTTGGGAGCAGGAGCCCTCATTGGGGGGAGGATTCCCCAGGGAAGCTGGCCTGGCAGTATTTCCTTGCAGGGGCTGTTATTTTTAAACAACAATAGTTTAATAAATAAATAAACTCTGCCACGGAAGGATATAGCCTCAGCCTGAGCTGATGAGTCAGTATTTCCTTGGAAAATGGAAGGGGCAGGTGTTTCCCTGCCTCTGCCCATCCCTCTGCATCTGACCTTTGGAGAGATCTGCACCCCCTGCCCTGGGCAGCCCCCCCGGCCTGGGCGAGTCTTCCCGGGGGGCCACTTGCCCCATGGGGCAGCTCCCGGCGAGTGTGGGGTCCGGTGAGTGTGGGGTCTTCGCTGGCACACCCAGAGTGGAAGGAATTTGCTGCCCAGCCGGCTGGGTTACAGCACAGGTGCAGCCCCTATAAATGGGGTATAAAGGGGGGGTGGATCTGGTTTCACAGCCCCTGCCCTCTCGTGTTGGGGTGTGTGTGTGTCCGTGTCCTGTGTCCATCTCTCGGTGTAGGGGCTGTGGGCGTCCCGGGGGGTGCCAGTGCTCGGGGCTGGCGCCTGGCAGGGTGCGGGGAGCGACGCGTCCATCCCGCGGCAGTGACGCCCCTTTCCGCGTCTGGACAGAAATAGGTGGATTTGGGAGTGTGCGTGGGACGGGAGCAGAGCGAGGGAGGGACGCGGCGGCCGGGGGGCGGGGGTTCGGGGTGCTGCCCGCATCCCGCCCCGCATCCTCTCCCGGCCAGCGGCGGGAGGGAGGGGGGGTTCCTCGGGCCGGTCCCTCCCTGAGGGGGTGGCGGGGGCCGTCCCTGTCCCTGCCGCCGAGCAGCGCGGCCCGGGGGGAGGCCCTTGGGGCGGGCGGCGGAGCGGCGATGGGGGCGGCGCGGCCGCAGTGAGCCCGGCGGGGAGCGGAGCGGGGAGCGGAGCGAGGCTCGGCTGGAGCGGGCCGATGGCGTTCAGCGCCTGGCAGATCCTCTCGCCGGTGCAGTGGGCCCGGTGGACCTGGTCTGCGGTGCGGGGCGGCGGCAGCCCCGAGGGGGAGGACGGCGGGGCGGCGGCGGAGGACTCGCTGGCGGAGGGCACGGCCCTCGGCTTCAGGCAAGTGATCCGCGTCCCCCTCCCCTGTCCCGGCTCCCCCCGTCCTCCCCACGCCTGGCATGCGGGGCCGGCAGCGCCCGTTTTCCTCCTCGCCCCCTCCGCCCCTGCTCTTGCCTGGCATCGGCTTTGGCTGCTCGGGGGGTGGGGAGTGAGCGGGGGGGCTGCGGTCGAGCTGCGTGGCTGTGCGGGAAGATGCCGGCGGGCAGAAGGTGGGAGCATCGCTGCTCCTTTCCCACTCTGCAGCACCCGGAGCCAAGGGAACGATGCCGCGGCCTTGGAGCCCGTGGTGGATGCTGAGCCTGGGAAAGAGCTGAGAAGCATCCCGGAGGCTCGGCCAGGATGAGGGCTGGGGGCTGGCAGGGGGATGCTCCTGATGTCGATTCACCTGTTCTCCCTTTTCCATGTGCTGGTGGGTCCCGCCGGACAGGAGCGAGCGGGATGCCCACAGCTGGCTGGCTGCATAGGCAGCCTGGAGGATCTCAGAGCTAGCCTTGAAGGTGGTAATTCCTCACTCTTTCCCCTCCTCCCCCCCTCCTCGGCAGCTCGGACTCGGAAGGTAATTTTGAGACCCCTGAAGCAGAAACGCCGACCTGCTCGCCACTAAAGGAGTTCTGTGAGCCACCACCGGGACCACTGGAACCCGAGGCCAGGAGCCAAGGTAAAGAGCCAGCCAGCACCTTCTGTTTTTTCAGCTCTCACTGCGGATGTGGAAAAGGCAGGGTGGGGTCAAGGAGGAGAAGTTGCTTGGTTTTGAATAATGCCTGCCACATTTTCTGTGGTCGATGGCCTGGGGGGCTGTGCCCTACTGAGGGATGTTCTGTCCCTTGAGCGAAGCATCAGTTGGATTGAATTCCCTCAGAGGGAAGGGGCTGCACTGCAGGCTCAGAAGAGGCAATTCCCTCCCCCTTGGTCCATGCTTGTGCAGTGCAAAATGATCATTGTGCCACTTTGCAATCAGTGGTCACAGCCGCCAGCTGCTCCTGGGCTGGGGGGGCTGCGGGAGGCAGATCCCTTTCTGCTGGGGTTGAGGGGCTGCAGGGCCTGCTGAGCTGCAGCTGGGGTGACTGTCAGGGGCTGGTGGAAAGGAGCCCAGATTTGTGAATCCTTTAGCCAGGCCCTGCAGGGCTCGGGGTTGCCTCCTGTTCCTGCTGCAGCTGCCCCGTGTCCCCCCGTGTGCTGTTCACCCCTGGTCCTTGCACGGGAAATGATGTTGGGTTGGGTTCCTGTCCCCTCCCTGGCTGGTGGAGGTTTCATTGCGTGGGTCTCTCTTCCCTGGGGTTGGCAGCTGGGTGGTTTTGCTGTGAGGCTGCTGCTCAAAATGCAAAAGCTTCGTGCTGCTGAGCTCCCATTTCTGAGAAATGGCAAAGGAGCTGCTGAAAATGCAGGGGGCTGCTTTGCCAGCAGCACCCTGTGCTGTAGGTGGTTTGTTGTTGTATTTCTCTTGCTGTTGCTCCTCTGAGGCTGCCCATTAACCCTTGGCCATTTGAACACAACCCCCCCCCCTTGCCATCCTCCCCTTCTCTCCAGGGGCCATCGTGGTTGGTCCCTGTGGTTGGGATCACTGTTTGCTTGCTTTCAAGCTGCCAGGAGGAGGCTTTGAAGCTCTGGGACCTCTGCAATAACTGCTGGAGGTTATCTGGGCTGGGGCAGGGAGCAGACCTCCCCTTTCCTCTGCTCTCCCAGCAGAGCAGGGCAACTGGGCAATATCAGGAGATCTGTGAGCCCCAGGGGGTGCCTGGGGGAGGGCAGCCTGCACGGGGAAATAGGGGTCCTGGAGGGACTGTCCTTATCTTCCTCTGCCCTCTCTTGCTGCTGCAGGGCCCTGTTATGGGGCTTGCCATATTGTGCTGGTTTTGCAAGCTCCCTGCAGCGGGCTGAGCTGATTTCAGGGCTCTCACCAGCCCCTGGGCCCTGCCCAGGCAGAGCCCGAGTGCTGTGTGACCTTGGCAGTGGCAGGGTGCTGTGGCTCTCCATCTCCTGTGATGTTGTTTTGCTGTTGGGATGGATCTAGGTGCCCATCCACCCTCGTGGGAAACCCTGATTTGTTTGCCTGGGTGGAGAGAGCACCTGGTTCCTGCTTCTGATAATCTCAGCTCTTGGAATAATCCTTCCCTACTAAGAAGGGATGATAGAGGTGTCTTTACTTTGGGGGATAATGTCTGGGGAGGAGGAGAGGGGGGATAAAGACTTTCCTAGCAGGTATGAGGATCTTTTCTGACAAGGAATCTGTGTGGCATCAGACTCCAGGGTGTCCCCATCCCCAGACTGCTCCCTGGGATGAGCTGCTCCTGGGGCCAGCCTGGCACAGCAGAGAGGGAGCAGCTGCTCCCTGCACCCCATGCACAAAGGTGGCAGTGTTGTGGGGCTGAGGGGATGATCCTCTGGCACAGACTGTTTTGCTGTGCTGGCTTGATGGAGAGCAGGATGCTGGAGATCCACACTGCCTCTGCTGCCAGCTCCATCCCTGTCCTGCCCAGGGCTCCAGCTGCATCTCTTCAGTGTCTCTGAAATGCTGAAGGAATTGCCTGGGTGCAGTCGTGAGTTTGGGGAGGGCAGAAGGGCTGTTCAGTCCCTGCACTTTAGGTAATTTCTACGTTAAGCCCTCACCTTCACTGTGCTGCTTTACAGCAGTGTCTGTGCCCTTTCTCCTGCCTGCAGCTGGGTGACAAGCCAGGTAGCCCAGGTAGCCAAGAAGGCCAATGGCATCCTGGGCTGGCTGAGGAAGAGCGTGGCCAGCAGGTCCAGGGAAGGGATTCTGCCCCTGTGCTCAGCTCTGGGGAGGCCACAGCTTGAGTCCTGTGTCCAGTTCTGGGCCCCTCAGCCCCTCAGAAAGGAGATTGAGGTGCTGGAGCAGGTGCAGAGAAGAGCAAGGAGGCTGTGAAGGGATCCAGCAGAATTGCTGTGAGGAAGGGCTGAGGGAGCTGGGGGTGTTGAGGCTGGAGAAGAGGAGGCTCAGGGGAGACCTCATCACTCTCTGCAACTCCCTGAAAGGAGGTTGGAGCCAGGGGGGGTTGGCTCTTTTCCCAGGCAACTCTCAGCAAGACAAGAGGGCAGGGTCTCAAGTTGTGCCAGGGGAGGTTTAGGTTTGGAGATGAGAAAGAATTTCTTTCTGGAGAGGGTGATCAGGCATTGGAATGGGCTGCCCAGGGAAGGAGTGGATTCTCCGTGTCTGGAGATCTTTCCAAAGAGCCTGGATGTGGCACTGAGTGCCATGGGCTGGGAACCACGGGGGGAGTGGATCAAGGGTTGGACTTGATGAGCTCTGAGCTCCCTTCCAACCCAGCCCATTCTAGGATTCTATTCTATGACAAACGCTGTGGTGGGGAGGAAATCCACAGCATCATGGCTGGAACTGCCAAACTGTCATCTGCAGCAAGAGCTGCTGCCCTGGGGTGGCAGGGGAGAAGCTGCTGCTGATGCTGATGTGTGTGCAGTGAGCACAGGGGGGCACAGGCAGGGACAGAGACTCCCTCTGTCTCACATCTGCACTCTTCCCCTTCCTTGGGAATAAATGAGGGTCAGGCAACTGGTGAGTCCAATGTGACCGTGGGGCTGGTGCTCTGCAAGCAGCTGAGAGGTGGCTTGGATGCATCAAACCCTGTTCTCAGAGACAAAAAAAAAAAAAAAGATCAGCTGGATCCATTGCCTCGGGGAGGGGGGGACTTTATGCCTGTTCAGGATCACTCAGGCAGTTTTTGGATGATGGAAGCTGTAATTCTGTCCTTTTCTGGCTAAAATAATCTTCAGTCATCTGCCAGGAGGAGATGTTCTGTGCAAGGAAAAGAGCAGAAGCAGCAAATCTGGAGCTGGGAGCAGACTCAGTGGCTTTTGCTGCTGCTGCTGCTGCTACCCTGATGCAGGGCACGTGTTTTCCGGGGGCAGCATCCTTTGCCAGCGTGCTAATTCTTAACAGAATAGATTTAAAAATAGATCAACGTCTGTTAAACAAAAGCGGAAAGCCAAAAGAGGAAGAAAAAAAGAGCCCTCAGCTACGTCAGGCTGAACAAGAGGCAGCAGCCAGATATCCTGTGCTCAGCCTGGGCTGGGCAGGGGGCTGGGATGACCCCAAAGGCTGCAGGGTCTGTTCTGGGGTGTTCTGCTCAGCCTTTGGTGTGCAGGGCTGTGCAGGGGATCACTGCTGCTTGGCTTGTTCTGTCTGTGTCTGTGTGTGGGATGAAAAGGGCACGGAGCCCTTGCAGTGCTGCTGCTGCCAAGTTTCAGTGATTCATGGCAGGGAGAGAGGGGTGGCATGCAGGAAGGCTGCTGGGGTACTGGGTGTTTGTGTTTCATTTCAGCCCCAGGAAGAGCAGCACAACACAAGGAGTGTGATGCACAAGTGCCTGGTGCTGCCCTGCCAGGCTCTGCTCTGTACATTTAGCTTTTGAGTATAAAAATCTCTGCTTTCCCCCTGCAGAATCCCTGCTGAGCAGGGGCAGGTTTGCACCCTGTGGGTCCAGCTGCTGTTTTGGGGGATCCTCTGTGCCTTTGACTTGGGTTTGGTCCCTTGGAAGCCCTGGGAAGGCAGTTCTGCTCCTTTTTGTGAAGAAATGGTTGTTGTGAGCGATGGTCTCATGCACCATCCCCCCTGTCCCTGCCCTGCAGACATCCAGAGCCAGGAGAGGAGCAGTGGTTTGCATACTGACTGCTTGTTATTCCAGAAGTAATTACTCATTGCTTGGGTTAGAAACCAGGATGGGCTCATTTCTGTGAGAACGGCGGCTGCAAAACCTTCCAGTGGGAATGTAAAGTGAATTTAAAAGGTGCCTTTTGCCCTGACTTTGAAGTCTGCTCTTCTGTTCAAGGCTGTCTCGGTGAGGTTTAAAAAACATCTGAGCAAGGCAGCGAGTGCAATAAAGTTTTCTTTGGGGTCTGGTAAGGAAGGTTTTCCTGGTTCCTAATGATGGAAGGGCCTGGCAGGCAGGCTCTGCCTCCGAGTGTTTTCTGGCTGCCCTCCAAGTACGTTTCCACTGAATTTGTGTTTACTGATGCGTTTTCTGGGGCAGCAAGGCAGTGCCTGTTTGGAGGGAGCTTTTCTGCAGTCGGAGGGAGATTTTTTTTGCAGTCTCAGGGAGCACACAGCCCCTTGTGATTGATTTCTATGGCTTTTAGCATCCCAGAGATCAGTTACACCAACCACGAGCCATCAGCTGAGTCAGGGTTGCTGGCTTGGTGTCCTGGATCAGTCTGGGGACCAGCTCTTTGCTGGGTGTTTTCCTCTGGTGCCTTTGCCTGCCTGTGCTGAGCTCCTGGCTCGGGGTGCTCGGTGGCTGCAGCTTTCAGGAGCTTCCCCACCCCCTGACAGCAGAGCAAAGATTAAACAGTAAAAGGATTTAGGGGAAGGGATTGGAGTAATAGTGATTAAGTCATGGATCAGGATTTGTGATTAAGCAACTGACAGCAGCGTGGGGAGCCTGGGATGAGTTCACAGGCAGGATTTCTGCAGGCAGCTTCTGGCCACGTTCTGGAGGGCAGGATGGGACCCCCAGGCTGGCAGAGCTGATCCCTGTTCCCAGCACCCTCCTGTGGCCTTCCCACACCATGGGGGTCTGCTGTGCCCCCCTCCCCTTCATCCCCATCCCCAAGTGCATGCAGGGGGTTGGCTCTTCCCCGTGCTCTGGTTCCTCACATCTGAGCATCACAGCGATGACTTCTGAGCAAGAGCATCAGCCCCCTGCTCCTGCCTCCAGAGTGGGGTTTAGCCACCTCCAGGGTGGGGTTTAATGGGCTCCTTTTGTCTTTTCAGGGCAAAGTGGCCATGGTGACCTGCTGGTAGGAGGAGCCCACCAGGACATCTCACCCGAGAAGCACCCCAAAAATGAGGCTCAACCAGAGATCAGAGCCCCCAAAGGCAATTCGGAGCCCAAAGGGGAATCCAGCCCCAAAGACTCGTCCCTGACACAGCCCCTGGCAGTGCTGGGCAGTGGGGCTGGCACTGGCAGTGCCACTGTGCCCACTGCAGAGGTGACCCCAGTGCCCCATGCGGGCAGAGCTACCCAGGAGCAGGACATGTTGGGAGAGAACCCAGTGGACACCAGCACGGGGCTGGCAGAGCTGGAAGCTGATGTCCTGGCCAAGGACCAGGGCCAGCTCGGGAAGGAGAAGCCACCTCCAGTGGGGGGCAAAGCAGGAGAAGGCACAGAGGAGCCCCCAGTGCCCCAAGCATCCTATGGGTTTGACCCCGAGCAGTACAACGAGAGCATAAACCCCTTTGTGGCAGGAGGCTGCCGGCTGCAGAGCTCCCCCCCAGCATCCCCACGCCACCTCCCCCATCCCGGATGCAGCCCTGGTGACCCGGGGAGAGATCTGGACCCCGAGCCCAAAGGGCAGGTCCCAAAACCAGAGGTTGAGTGTGTGGAGGGGGGAGAGAGTATGGAGGCCAAGAGAGCAGCACCCAGGAAGGGCAGCAGGATCCCAGCCAGCAAGGTGACACCGAAGAGACACCGAGAGTCCCCCAAGAAACAATCCGAGGAGGGGGAGAGGGGTCCCATGGAGCCATCACCTCCCCAGGGCCCCCCCGTCCCGGTTCCACACACTGGGACAGCTCCGGGCTCGGCTCAGCGCTGCAGAACTCCCCAGCTCTCCCCAAGGGCTCTTACCAGTTCGACCCCAATGACTTGGACTCCGTGGATCCCTTTAAGCCCACCAAGACCCTCGCCAGCTCCTGCCCCACTGCTGACAACAGCCTCAACAAAACCCTGGAGTCTCAGCCCCTGGAGGTACAGGAGGAGCTGGTGAGAGGCAGAGACTCCCCGAAGAAGCCCAAGTCCCGCCTGATAACGTGAGTGCACAGAGAGGGTTTGGGGGGGCTGGCAGCCCCCTCTGCCCCCCACCCATGGGCAGAGTGGTAGAGGTGATGGTGGTGAGGGTGCTCCTGCTTTGTGCCATCTCAGACAGCCCAAAATACCCCCGTACACCCCAGGTTCTGCTGCTGCTCTGGTTTCACACCCCCTTCTTTCTCCCCCCGCTTTCCTTCTCCCCCTCCTTTCCTTCTCCCCCTCCTTTCCTTCTCCCCCTCCTTTCCTTCTCCCCTTTTCCTTCTCCCCCTTTTCCTTCTCCCCCCTTTTCCTTCTCCCCCTTTTCCTTCTCCCCCTTTTCCTTCTCCCCCCTTTTCCTTCTCCCCCCTTTTCCTTCTCCCCCCTTTTCCTTCTCCCCCCTTTCCTTCTCCCCCCTCTCCTTCTCCGCCCCTTTTCCTTCTCCGCCCCCTTTCATTTCCTCCCCTTTTCCTTCTCCCCCTTTCCTTCTCCCCCTTTTTCCTTCTCCCCTTTTTCTTTCTCCTCCCTTTTTTCCCTCTCCCCCCTTTCATTTCCTTCCCTTCTCCTTCTCCCCCCTTCCATCCCCACCCTTGGGAAACTGGGAAAATTCAGGGAAATGGGACATTTCAGGTCCTCAGTTTGTGTCTGGTCTGACAGTGAACCCAGAGCAAGTGTCCTGCTGCTGCTGAGCCCTGGTGGGAAAAGTAGGGAGTGGGTATTTACAGAGAGAGCAGATAAAACCCAGCAGGCAAAACTAAGGGTGTGTTGGATGTTTTTCTGCTGGCAATACTTAGCAGAGTGTTGGTACAGATATTTTAGAGCTGGTGTTCCAGTGTGTGAGCAGAGGTGAGCAGGAGCTGGTGGTGAGGGGGAGCAGAGGAGGTTTTGGGCTCCCTCTCCATCACCTCGGGGTAGCGTGGGCTGCTCTGGGCACTCACCTCCCCCAGCAGCAGGATTTGTGGCTGAATCTCATCCCAACACCACGAATAGCAACTGCAGAGTCAGAGCATTCTTTATCTCTGTGTTCCTCCCCAAAAGACAGAGCTGTGCTGCTCCAGATGGGAGCTAATACCCAGGTCTTTTCACACACTCTTCTTCTCTCCATCTGTCTGTCTCTCTCCTGTCTGTGCTTTGGTGCATCAGGACTACTGAGCAAGTGAAATTTCTCTGTTTTCTGTTGTAAGTACTCTCCTGTGTATTTCTTCTTTTTCCTTTGCTGGTCAGTGTCCTCTCTCTGGATGTGTGCTGGCCCCACTCGTCTCCGTGGCATGCAGGCTCCTTCTTGCCCTGTGACTCGTGCTCTGCACTGTCTGGTCCGTGTCCCCCACCTCTGGGGACAGCCCTGGGGACAGCTTGGCCTGGCTGGTGCCCGGGACAGGGAGGGAGCTGAGCTTGCTCTGGCTGCCTGCCGGCTGGCGATGCCTCTTGGTGCTGTGCAGGTGATGAAAAGCAGAGCATTGGGCAGCAGCCTGGGCAGTCCAGGGGCCTGCAAAGATTTCAGCCCTGCAGATGAGGGTGCATTTTGCCCCCTTTTCATGCAGAGTCACTGGAGAGGCAGCTGCTGCAGAGGGGTCGATTGGAAAGCATCAGTGGGGATGTGAGGGAGCTGGGGGCTGTCTCCTCTGTGGCAGTCTCAGGGGGGCTTTGCCCTCACAGCCAGCTCCAAGCAGGGCTCTCTGTGGCTCTTTGCTGGATGCTGGGGCTGATTTCCTTGTGGTCTCCCTTGGAGCATCCTCTGGTGCCCCAGGCAGGGCTGTGGAGTTGGTCTGTGAGGTTCTGGCTGGGTTAGAAAGCGTGGCTGGGGTCAGGCAGCCTCTGGTCACTGCCCTGTGAGCTGCAGAGAGGTCGTCGTGCTGTGCCCCAGCTGATTCCAGAGGTGCCACTGCCAGGATGTGACCCTGCCACCACCCTGCACGGAACCACTCCAGGATGGTGCATTTTGAGCAGCACAGGACAGAGTCCCAAGGGAGAGCTGCTTCTGGAGGGCATCCAGCAAGAGCAACCTGAGCTAATCCTTCTCCCATCCTCAAGGACCTTCTCCTCGGGACAGCGTTGGCATTGGGCAGAGGGAGCATTCAAGGTCCAGTGGAGGTGCCCTGGTGCTCTCAGAGGGTCTGACTCACCTGGGAGACACCTGGATGCTGTGGAGATATCCCAGACAAACCTCCAGCTGCAGGGACAGCCTGGAAACGGTTCCTTCCTGCAGAAAATCAGTGTGCAGCCAGAGTTTGGGATGCTCTCGTGCTGGACGAGGGTGCAGCAGGGAAAAATCTTCCTTTGCCAGCTCCTTGGCAATCTCCTCTCTCGCCGTCAGCACCTCGGGGTCCTTTCTGTGATCCTTGTCTTCAATAGGAATAAACACCTCGGGGACAAACCCACTTGCTCTGTAGTCGTGTGTTTTGTTTGCTTGTTCCTCCTGTTGGTCACAGAACTTGCTCTGCCTCTTTATTTCCCTGGTGCCTGGGTCTGCAGCACGTGGCGGGGGCAATGCTGGGGCTGGGGCTGGGGCTGCCTCCCCTTGCTTGGGCTGTCTGGCACACAACCCCCTCCCCACGCAGCCCCCCAGCCCCCCCTCAGATGGACATTTCTCTCTCCCTGCAGGAGTGGCTGCAAGGTGAAGCCGTATGAGACGCAGTCCCTGGTCCTGGATGTTTGTGCTCAGGTAGGTGGGAGCTCTGAGGTCAGGTTAATGCATTTTGCTTGTTAAATTCCTTCCATCCCCTCACCACGCGTTTCCTTCTGCCAAAACCTGCCGGGGAGCTGGTGGGAAGCAGCTGTTTGGAGGATGCTAAAGCTCCTGTGCTTGGTCCCCATGGATGAGCTGAGTCCCACATGTCTTGATCCTGCAGGATGAGGGAGCGTTGATCTCAGAAATCCCAGATCTTGCGAATCGGGATGGACGTGCCACTGATGAGGAGAAGTTAGCCTGCACCACCTCTGCACAGAAACCCGTGGGGCTGGAGAAGAAGGGGGAGCCAGAAGATGACCTGGAGTACTTCGAGTGCTCCAACGTCCCCGTGCCAGGGAAGCCCGGCGTGGATGCAGGTGAGGAGCATCCCTGCTGCCTCTGGGGATTCACCCCAGGCACCTCTGCAGCCTCTGGCAGTGAAGTGGGGCTGTGGGGACCATGGCTGCATCCCAGGTTATTCACACTGACAGGGCTGAAGGCTGCCACAAGTTGTAATGGAACCTCCAGTTGCTTCTCTGCACTATTTCCATTGGGGAAAAATCACTGTAGAGCACCAGAGCTGCCAGGACTTGGTGTCCTGGCACACGAGGGCTGTGGTTGGTGGGGGAAGACCCCTGCTAAGGCTCCTGGTGGTGTTTTGCTGCTGTTCTCCTCTGTAATTAGCCTCTCTGACCAATCCATTAAAAACTAATTAAAAGCCAGGCAACACGACATTTAATCAATAGCAATATGATAGGTGCAAGCAGGAGAAATCCCTGCACGGGAGGTTTGCAGCTCTCCCCTCTGCGGGGACACATTAATCATCTCCTGAGAGCTGGGCAGAGCTGCAGGCTCTGGGGAGAGGAAAGCAGCTCTTTGTCTCTCCGGGGGGGGGAAGAATGTGATCATCAGCAGAGAGCCTGCGAGGTTTTATTTCTTGCTGCTCCTCTGGAGGGCCAGGCAGGGGTGCAGAGGCTCGGTGCTGACTGCAGGGATGGAGCTGGGGGCTGTGACAAGCATTTATCCCCAGGGATAAATGGGGAAAACACCAGGAAATGTGCAGCCCCCCCCCATCTGGGCTCTAGTGATGCTTTTTTGTTGTTGTGCTCTGCCCAGTCAACACCTGAGCAGCCAGTGAGCTTCACCAGTTCCTTCTCATGCTCTGTGAGATGGACCCCGAGGTTCCCGGGAAGGGCTGGAGGGGGTGGCAGCTGCGGGGACACCCGGGGACAGCCAGGGCTGAGCTGCCACCAGAGGGGAGTGTTGGTTCCTCTGCAGGGAGGGCAGGCTGGTCAGGGTGCAGGATGTGTCCTCCCTGTAGGGCTGGGAGTTATGGGGCAGGGATGCAGGATTTATCCTTCCTACAAGGGCAAGAGCTGGGGGCAAAGAAACCTTTTGGGAGGTGGGTGTAGAGGCTCAGGAGTTGTCCCCAGCAAATCTGCATGGGGTGAAGGGTCTTGTTTCTGGGCAGTAAAAAGGTTGTGTTTCCTTGTCTTCAGGCTTTGAAAAGGAGATCTGCAAGCAGATGGAAAAGGATGAGCCTGGCACCCACCCTGTGAGTGTTTCTGCCCTCAGGAGGCCTGGGCAGCCCCACCAGGGCTCAGGAGGGTGATGGGGATGTGGGGGGAAGCTGCAGCAAGCAGGATTGCAGCCAAAACCTCTCTGAAAGGAGTTTCTTTGGGAGCTGAAACTCTTGAAAAGCCCACATGGGAGCTGGGGGTGGAGCAGGGCTGGTGGGGAGCCAGGACTGTGGCTGAATGACAGTGGAAGGGCAGAGGAGAGAGGATGGAGAGGGGACAGAGCTGATGTAGAGGGATCCAGAGCTTGGCTGGTGCTGGTGCCTTCCACACGGGCTCCCCAAATGCTGCTTTCTGGGGGGCAGCTGATGGCAGAGCCATGGGATAGATGTGAAACAGCCCTGGCACCCTGGGGTGGGGACACATTTGCTCCAGGCCACCCCCCATGTGCCCCGAGACCCCTGCACTGCAGAAGGGGCCCTGTGCCAGCTTAGTGGCCCTGGCCAAAGCTGCTGGAGGTGGCAAGCAGGTGACAATGGGATTAACAGCATCAGCAAAACAAGCTTCTCTGAGACAGCTTTAACTACACTAAGCCCCCCAAGGGCATGAGGCATTAGGCTGCCTGGACCCAAACCTGCACCCGGGGATGGCTCTGGGGTGGCTCCTGCCACGGGCCATCACTTGCCCACTGAAGGGCTTGGGGTGCCTGAACCTGGGCAAGAGTCTAAGCAGAGGGGAGGAAGGAGGAGAGGGAAGAGCTTCAGTGCTCTGGTCTCCAAAACACAGGCAGAGGACACCGCCTCCTCCCAAGCACTTCTCTATTTATGGCCTGGCACTCGGTTCCCAAGGAGATGGCTGCACGGGGCTGTCCCTCTCTGGGGTGATAAAAGGAGGAGCAGGCGGTGCTGGAAGCCTGGAGCTGGAGGAATCCTTTCCTGGGGGCCTCTGAGGCTGCAGGACCCCCGAGGGGAGGGATGGGGCCAGGATGGGGCTGAGCTCTCCCCCAGTTTGGAGAGCACTGGTGGGCAGGAGCTGGGCTCTGAGGAGACAGTGGTGAGCCATGGGATGCCACCACCTCAGCCCTCATAGGAGCACCCCTGATGCAAACAGGAAGGTGCTGAGAGCTCTGTGTGAGTGTCTCCCATGTCAGGGCTCTCCTGGGCAGCTGGGACACAGAGTGTACTGTGTCCCATGGATGTCCTGTGTCTTCTGGGTGTCCTGCATCCCATGGGTGTCCTAGAGCACAGCCCCAGCTCCTGGGGACAGTGGGCAGAATGTGCCCTGAAGTCCCCCTGTGGTCTCTGGTGAGGGGCTCTGAGGGTGTGCAGGTACGAGAGGTTCAGTGGTTGAACAGAGGTGTAAAATGGGGGGGGGGAACACCCCAAAAAGGGGAGGTGGGGTGAGAAGGAAACACACTCAGCATCCTGTCTGGGCAATCCCCCCCCAGGGTAACCCTGGGCTGTGCTCTATGGACAAGTCCCCCACAGCCATCAGTGGTGTGAGCAGGAGTGAGAGTCCCCTGGATGGCATCTGCCTCAGTGAGTCTGAGAAGACAGCAGTGCTCACGCTCATCAGAGAGGAGGTGAGGAGCAGGGACCCCATCCCCACTGCTCCCCTGCACACCAGGGTGTGGGGCAGTGACAGAGAGCACCCAGAGCATGTCCTGAGGGCTCTGTGTCTGCTACAACCTAGATAATCACAAAGGAGATCGAAGCAAATGAGTGGAAGAAGAAATATGAAGAGAGTCACCAGGAAGTGTTGGAGATGAGGTAAAAGCCTTCTCCTGGCTGCTGCTGCTGCTTTTGTGGCCTGGGGAAGGGGTGGCCCTGAGGCAGTTTTGTGGCAGCAGAGCCATAGCAGGGTGTCTGCAAAACCTGCTGCCTCTCACCTGCTGGTTTCTCCCTTTTCCCTCTAGGAAAATCGTGGCTGAGTATGAGAAGACCATTGCCCAGATGATAGGTGAGGTGGCATCACCTGGCAGGGTGTGCAGGGCAGGGGGATGGTGCCCTGGCTGTCCCTGCTCAGCCACTCTGTCCCTGCTCTTTATTCCCCATCGCAGAGGACGAGCAGAGGACAAACATGACATCCCAGAAGAACCTGCAGCAGCTCACGATGGAAAAGGAGCAGGCTCTGGCAGACCTCAACTCGGTGGAGAGGTCCCTGTCGGATCTCTTCAGGAGATATGAAAACCTGAAGGGTGTCCTGGAAGGCTTTAAGAAGGTCCTTACCTTGGATTCCTCTTCCTCCCCAGAGCCTGGGCAGAGTTCCCAGGCAGCATTGTCCCATCCCATGCCTTGCTGCTTCAGACATCCCAACCCTCCAAGGGCATTTCCTCACTTTGCTCTGCTCACTGTCTGATAAACAAGCCAAGAGTCTTTCAAGTGCCAGAGGAATCAATTTCTGGAATTTTCTGATCTATCATCCTATCAGAGCAACATCTCAGTCCTGATGCAGAGGGATGTACTGATTTGTTTGTCTGTTTTTCCAGAACGAGGAAGCTCTGAAGAAGTGTGCTCAAGATTATTTAACCCGGGTCAAGCAGGAAGAGCAGCGGTATCAGGCCCTGAAAGTCCACGCAGAGGAAAAACTGGACAAGTAAGGGGGTGCCAAGATTGCAGGGTTCACCCTGAGAGAGCTGAGTTCCCATATACAGGAGCTTGGAGGAGCTGAATTAGAATCATAGAATCATGGAATGGGCTGGGTTAGAAGGGACCTCAGAGATCATCAAGTCCAACCCTTGATCCACTCCCCCCGTGGTTCCCAGCCCATGGCACTCAGTGCCACATCCAGGCTCTTTGGAAATATCTCCAGACACGGAGAATCCACTCCTTCCCTGGGCAGCCCATTCCAATGCCTGATCACCCTCTCCAGAAAGAAATTCTTTCTCAGCTCCAACCTAAACCTCCCCTGGCACAACTTGAGACCCTCTGTGCCCTCTTGTCTTGCTGAGAGTTGCCTGGGAAAAGAGCCCAACCCCCCCCTGGCTCCAACCTCCTTTCAGGGAGTTGCAGAGAGTGATGAGGTCTCCCCTGAGCCTCCTCTTCTCCAGCCTCAACACCCCCAGCTCCCTCAGCATCTCCTCAAAGGATCTTTGCTCAATTAATCCAGTTTCGTCCAGGTTTTCCATATGGGAAAACCACCCTGGATACACCCATGGGCTGAGGGTGCCCCAGTGCTCCCCCGTGCCCCCTGGGTGACCCTGGTCCCTTCTCCCCAACCCCCAGAGCCAATGAGGAGATCGCTCAGGTGCGCACCAAGGCGAAGGCAGAGAGCGCGGCGCTGCACGCGGGGCTGCGCAAGGAGCAGATGAAGGTGGAGTCCCTGGAGAGAGCCCTCCAGCAGAAGGTAACCCCCCCCTGCCCCAGCAGCAACCGGGGGGGGCTCCTCCAGACTGGCAGGCCAGAAAGGCTGTCGTGATTATTTTTTTTATTATTATTATTTTTTTTTTAATTTTTTTTTTTTGTTCTTCCATGGACTTTTTTGCTTGCTTGTAGATTTTTGTTTTCTTTGTGGGTTTTTGTTGGTGGATTTTTTGTTTTCTTGGTGGATTTTTTGTTTTTTTGGTGGGCTTTGGATGGTTTCTTTCTTTAAACCTGCAGCTGCATCCCCACCCAAGGCCAGGCAGGAGCTGCAGCCTCTGCCCAGGTGTAGGCTCAGCCTAATGCCACCACGGGGGTCCTTAGTTTCTGCTTCTCTTCCAGAACCAGGAGATTGAGGAGCTGACCAAGATCTGTGACGAGCTGATAGCGAAGCTGGGGAAGGCAGACTGAGCCCCCCCACCCCTGGTCCAACACGCTGCACTTGGCTGCTTTTCTTGTAACATTGAGCACCTTGCCTTACCCCAGGACCCCCCAGCACCCCCAGCCCAGAAGCACACACAGCCAGCTGCCTGCTTCACTTGGCTGTGTCCCCACAGCCCCCGTGCTGAGCTGTCCCCACACTGTCCCTCTCTGTTTCCCAAGGGGCTGGGTCCCCCCTGGCCATACTGTGTCCCTTGGGGTCAGCAGCAAGTGGCCCCCTCACCGTCTGCCTGCATGGATGTCACCTCTCAGCTGGGAGGTGACACCCCCAGGCTCTGTCCCCCTCGGCTGGGCTGGGTCTGGTCGTGCCCCTGCTCACTCTGTCACTGTCCTCATGTGCTCCATCACTCAGGTCCTGCCCCAGGATGTGGGTGCTGCCAGGGTTGGAGCCCCTTGCAGGGGGACTGGGGACCTGGGATGTGGGTGGGTGGGTGTGGAGGCACCAAAGGGGTCCAGGGGGGCCCCAGGGACCCCCCCCCCCAGAGGCTTCTGCAGGGGCTTTGTGGCCTCTGGCATGGATCCCCTGGGTGCAACAGCCCCCCCGTAGATCAGTCGGTTTTGGGGGGGGCTGTGGTGTTGAAGGGGCTGGTGCCTGTCCCTGGTATGTGGGTGATCTGCAGCACGGGGTGTCCTTATCCCTGCCTGTGCCAGCCTGGGAGGAAGGGAGCTGCAGTCTCTGCATTCCTGCCCTTTAGAAGCATTCAGGAGCATCGTGCTCCCAGCTCTCTCCTCCACACCAGGCACTGTCCTGCTGAACCTCTTGATCCCCTGGGAGCGTGGGGGGAGCCACAGAACCAGGGGTGACTTCAGTCCTCTGAAAGGAGAGCCTGGGCAGGGTGTGCAGGAGGTTCCTGCACTAGGAGAAACGTGGGAGGTGTTGGTTCTGGAGAGCTGGGATGTGTCTGCAGCCTGGCACCTCCTGGGGCTGGTGCTGGGGGGGTTTCCACAGGCTGCTTCCCCATTGCAGGGGGGTCAGTTCCCCACTTTGGGTGTTGCAGGAGGAAGGGAGCAAACCCTGAACCTGTGGTGGTTCTGCTGGGTGAAGGTTCTTCCCTGGGTAGTGCAGAGCAGCCATGCACACTGCTCTCTGCTGCTGTCACAAGTACCCTCACAGCTCTGAATATTAAGAGAGGCAAACAAAAAGCAGCCTTTACAGGCAAAGGCAGAGCCAGACAGCAGTAAAATACACTTTGAAATCTGCCTGGATGCAGCCCAAAATCTGAGTTTCCCTGCAGGCAGCAGGGTCAGAGGTGTTCACAGCTCTGGGCATGCCAAGAGCCACCAGAACTGCTGAGGTTGCCTCTCCATGGCTGCAGTGGTGGAGGATCCTTTGCTGTCACCTTAAATGGGGACTTGTCAAGTGTCAAATAAGGGAAATATTTGCTGCTTGGACTGTTTCCTACCCAGCCTATCTAAGACTCGCAAACCTTTTTGCTGCTATATTTTATAAAAGAATGGAGCTGTTTTCCTTCTATTTTCTAATTCCCTGTGTGGAGCATGCAGTGCAAACCTGCCGAGACCAGAGCCATACACTTGATATATATTTTGTTAGTTATAGTATGTATAGAGAGAGTTTATTAATGCAGTTAAGCAGACAAAGATGCTGTCAGGCTGCCCCAGATGCTGGGAGCCTGACCTGAGGCTTTGGATTTGGTCTCTCTCGAGGTGTCCTGGCCGTGGTTGCAGTTTTGGTGTCACCCGTGGCAGTGCTGACCCCGTGCAGGGGCTGCTTGGGCAGTGTCCCTCCTGCTCTACTCCCTGTGTCACCCCTGTCCCCCAGTGCTGCTCCTTCCCACCCTGTCAGCATGCACTTCTGGGCAAAGAAGATTCCTAAGGAATGATCTATTAACTATAATATGGTTATAGTTACATATCTATAAATATATATATAAAGGTTATAGTTATATATAATAGAAGGTGTGTGTCTAGCTGCAGAGGGACAGGACTCTTGCTCCCCTGGCACGGGGCAGGGTGGGAGCATCCTGGCTCCTTCCCATGGCTTGCAGGGACAGCAGTGTCCCAGTGCCACCCCCATGTCCCCCCAGCACAGGTCAGCCCCCCCAGAGCCCCAGCCTGGGTGTGTTTGTGGTTTCTCTTTCTTGCAGTAGAATTTAACTCTCCCTCCCACACACTGCTGGGGTTGCTCTTCACAAGTGTGCAGCTGCCAGCAAATCCCTGAAGTGCCCACGAGTGATCACCCTGACTGCAAATCACTCCCCCTGCCCCCCCCCCAGTGTGTCCCACCACCCCCCCAGAGCAGGGACTTTCTCTGCAGTGACCACTCCCCCCTTGCTTTGCACCATGGATGTAAGTGCCACCACCATCGATTTTATATGTACAATAATTTCCCTTTTATATGTCAGGTAAATATTTGTAAGAGTTCCACTCACACAAATGAGATTATTATGATGATGATGATTACTAATATATTTTTTTCCATGTTTCATTGCTCAAATAAAAACTGTGTTTATCACTCTTGAAAGCTTTCTTGGTGTTTGTAAGGTGGGTGTGGGGTTTTGGGAGAGGAAGGATCTCCAGAAAGACCTCCAGGAAGGACCATGCTCTGCCAGGTTGCTGGCTGCCTTCGGATAACCCTGCTTATCCTCTCTGCCTGGAACTGATGTTCAGAAATTCCCAGAGCAGTTTGCTGCTGGTTGGCTCCCAGACTGTGGTGATGCACCCGTGATGAGCTCAGCCATGGGCAGGGGGGATGCTGGGCAGGGGGATGTGGCTCAGCCCCCCACGCTGACCCTTCCCTGGGCTGGGGGAAATCTCTCTGTAGGGATGGAGCTGGTCCTGCCTGGCTGCAGGCTGGGAGGGAGAGGGCAGGGATGGCTCCATGGGGCTCCCAGCCCTGGAAGGGTTTTCTGTTGTTCTCTTGCACTTCTCTTTTGGTGGATTGGAAACTTTGGAGGGTTTTTCCCAAACTGGGCTGCTGCAAAGAGGAAGAAGGGGGCTGTTTTCTGTGTTCAAGCATTTGGGCTTGGACAAGACCTTGGAAAGCCAACCAAGGTCCAAGATGGGGGTGGAGATGGGGTGAGTGTGTTTCTCCTACTCAGGGTGTCCAGCTGGGTCAGATGAGAATGGTTTTAGGATCTTTGCATCAGCAGAAGATAAACCAGGCTTCTGTTTTTAGCTGCTGATAAATGAGAGGTTGTATTGTGCTGTGGAGAAATGGTGAAGGAGAAGCAGGAGATGAGTGGTCTGTGGGGATGGGGTCCATGGGGATGGCAGTGGGAAGTCCCTGGGTGTGATCCCAGTTTCCTCCTTTCCAACCAAGGTACCATGTCTGGAGGTGGAGAGGGTTCCCAAAGCAGGGATGTGGAGCAGACCCCAGCCCAGCAAGCCAGGGAAGGTCTGGGCACCTCCACCAGCACCAGGCTGCTGCTCAGCCCTGCTCCGTGCCCCAGACTGTCCCATGTCCTTGGGGAGCCACATCCTGTCCTCCCTAGCTAAGATGGCATTAGGGGCTGCAGTAAGTGTGTTATCCCCAACCCAGTGATCCAATCACCCAAGCAGATTAGCTCTAAGACCTTAAGACAAAACAGAGGCTACACGCCCTGTGCTGCACACTGCTGGAAATGTCCACCCTGAAGACCCTCCTGGCCCTGGCCATCGTCACATCCCTGGCTGGAGAAAGTAAGTGTCCTAGGGCTGGAGGCAGGGGTAAATCCCTGTACCTGCTCTGCTGCTTGCTGGCTGCCCCCTGCTCCATCCCTGCTCCAGCCTTGCCCATCCCCCTGTGCCTGATGCTGTTCCCACCCCTGCAGAAAAAAACAAAAAAAGCATTTTAGGGGGGTGGAGATGGGGTGGGTGGGTGGGTTTCTCCTCCTCAGGGTGTCCAGCTGGGTCAGATGAGAATGGTTTTAGGATCTTTGCATCAGGAGAAGATAAACCAGGCCTCTGTTTTTAGCTGCTGGTAAATGAGAGGTTGGACTGTGCTGCGGAGAAATGGTGAAGGAGAAGCAGGAGACGAGTGGTCTGTGGGGATGGGGTCCGTGGGGATGGCAGTGGGCAGTCCCTGGGTGTGATCCCAGTTTCCTCCTTCCCCAGCAGCTGAAGGAGCAGCTCCGGCCTCCTGTGGGAGCTGAGCTGCCACGAGAGGGCTCTGCTCAGCCAGCACCACAAACATCATTTTTACTTCTAAAAATCAAATGTTCATCATTTCGGGCAGAACAGGATCCTCAAACTGTTTTGTTTTGTTGTTTTGTTTTGTGGTGGCTTTTTTTGTTTGGTTTGTTGGGTTTTTGGGTTTGTTTTTTTTTTTTTTTTAGGGGAGAGGCACTTCGTCTGCATATATTTAAAAGAGTGCTGTTATTTAAGGGGCTCTCACTGTCATTAAATGATAATAAGGCTTCCAGATTTGCTCAGCGGGTTCCTAAACTGAGCTGGGATCTCTGGCAGTTGTGCATTTTCCTCTCCAAAAGGGTCAGGCAGCTCTCCTGCCTATTATCAGCTCTGACGCACAGAGTGCTGGTTATTATCTGCCCTGCCTCTGGCCTTCTTTGAGGACAATTTGGAGATGATTTGTCCTTCCTGACACACACATGCCTGCCGGCACTTCACTGCCTGTCACCCACTCCTTCCCCCCCTCCCTGTGCCTTCAGGCTGTGAGTTCTCTGCCCCACAGAGAACCTGCTGGAGGTTGGAAATGCAGAAATGGACCAAAACTGCTGCCAGAGCTGGGATGAAAACCTCCTTCCCTCCCCCCCAAAAAATGCTCCTTAAAATGAAATTGGGCACAGTGAGAAAAAATAAATCTAGGTTTTGTTTTGGGTTTTTTTTTTTTTAAATATTGTGAGTTGGCAATGCTGCCCCTCACCCTGTGCTGGGGTCACCAGTGCCCGTGGAGACCCTCAGGCTGCAACTGGCTGGGGGCTGGCACACGGTGGCTGCCACTCTCACTCCTCCTCCTTCTCTTCCTCCTCCTCATCTTCACGCAGGCAAAGCCCTGAGATGTCACAAATGTGTGGCATCCAACGAGAACGACTGCAGCAAGCAGGGCTCCCACAGCTGCCCCCAGTACGCCGACGCCTGTGCCACCATCACTGCTCCCAGTGAGTCCCCGGGCGGGGGGACTGGGGATGCTGGGGAGGACTGGAGGGGCTCGGGGGGGGGAACAGGGGTGATGGGGGTGAGTAGAGAGCAAGGAGAAGCAGAGGACCTGCCAGGGCAGAGCAGGAGCTGACTTCCTCTTGTCCCCACGAAGCAGGGATTAGACAATTATTGGGGATTTTTTCACTTTTTTAGCCCTCAGAAGCAGGCTTTTGGTCTGAGATAACTGGGTCTGAGATAACTGGGTCTGAGATAACTCACAGCCCCTTCCAGGCATAAGGAAAGTCTCTCTTTGCTGCTCCTATCCCCCAGAAATGCTCCACCACCCTCAGTCCACCCTTGCAGCTTCAGGGCAGGCTGGTGAGATGGACTGAGATGGTTCCTGAAACCAACCCCTCGGGTTCTGCTCGGGCTGTAGGTGTTGTCACACGTGGATATAAACACACAATTCCCTCTTTTCCCAGCGGGGATGTGGGATATCCCCCTCTTGGAGCTTGGGCCACCCTCTCAGCTCAGCTCTTGGCGATCCCACGGGCAGGAGGGAGAACTTTGATTCCACATCTGTCACACACAGAGCTGGGGCTCTGCGTCTCCCCCCTTTTTCTCCCCCCAGCAGGGGAGCATCCGAGCCCCCCCGATGGCCGGGGGTGTGTGTGTGTGTGCCTGACCCCCCCACCTTTGTGTGTGCTTTTCCTTGCAGACAGCGTCATTAAATCTTGCTCCTACAAATCCTTCTGTGATCAGGCACGACGTGGGGGCTCCGGAGGGGCCACCCTGCACTGCTGCTTCACCGACGACTGCAATGGGCCCCGGGGGTCCCGGAACAGTGGGGGGGCCGGGCCCCTGCCCCTGCCCTGCCTCCTGGCTGCCGTGCTGGCCGGGAAGCTGCTGCTGAGCTGGATCTGAGGGTCCTGGCCAGGGGCTACCAGCCCGGGGTGTAGCTGCTTGCTGCAATAGCCTAGGGACATGCAAAGTCGGGTTTGCTCCTGAGGAAAACCTGGGAGAGGCCAAGCAACCATCAGACAAATAAATGCTGCAGTTGAAAACCTTGTTCCCAGCCCCTGTTTCTCATTTACAAGAAAACCATCACCTCTGTGGGGGATCCAGACTGATTTGGCTCCCCAGTGCTCTCCCTGGGGATGGGAGCTCAACCCTGGGAGGCTTTGCCAGGCAGAGCTTGAGGGGGTGAGGGGCAGAGCCCCCCTCCCAGCACATTGCTCTGACAGAGATGCTTTTGGGTTGCTTTTGTGCTAACTTGAGAATCGCAGCTGTGGGGAGCGGGTTCTTCCCTCCTGTGGCTGCAAGGACACGGGTTTGGATGGGTTATAAATGTGTTTGGTGTGAAACAAAAGAGAGTGGGAATTTGACTGCAAGAAATGCAACGCAGGGCAAGCCAGCAAACTGCTGAGTGCAGGCCCAGCTGCTGCTCCTCCAGCAGAGCAATCTGCTGGGAGCTTCCCCCAGTCACAAGGCAGCCAAAAAAAAAAAAAAAAAAAGAAAAAAAGAAAAAAGAAAAAAAGGGGAACAGGTACTGAAACTGAAAAGATCAGCTTGGAAGAGAAGAAATAATTATTCAGAGTGCTGGGACCCAGCAGTGGAGCTCCATGCTGCAGGATGCTACCAAAACACAGACTGTGGTGAGTGCTGGAGGAGAGAGGGCCAAAAATCCTGGAGAACATGGATATGGAGTCTTGTGAGGTTAACACCACCCAAGGGGGGTGCTTGGCTGCTGTCACTAGAGGGAAGTCTGGAAAACAGATTATTCTGTGTCTGCTGTGGGCCTCGCTCTTTCTGGGAGACCCTGGGTGTAAGTGGGGCTTCTAAAGGTCCTGGGACAAAGACCTGTCCTGCCTGGGAATCCCCTTGTGTCCCTGTGTCTGCTGATGGGCTGACTCTGTGACTTCAAGGGGCTGCTCACACCCCCAGGCAGGCTGCAGCAGCAAAATGTGTTGAAAAATACAGGAAGAGAGCTGAAGGGCTCTGGGAATGGAGGAAGAGCAGCAGTGTGAGTAGCTTCCTTGTGACTGTGCCCACAGCAAACGGAGCTGCTGCAGGTCCAGGCCCTGGTGCAAGTCACAAGGTCTGCAAGAGATGCCTCAGTACAAAAATACTCCATGGAACAGTTTAGTCTTTTTACTCAGCACAGGCACAAACACAGATTTAAGAGGGCAAAGGCTGCCATGGGCTGTTGGATTTCCACCACCAGGACTCCCAGAGCTCACCTGGATGTGGCCCCATCCTCCCCCAGTGGAGCAGCCAGCCCTGTTTAGAGGCAGGAAAGTTGCTTTTCCTTGTTTCCTCTTTGTTTGCTCTTTTAAATTCTAACTATAACCCAGCTGCAGCAGCCTGCATTTCCATGACTGGTGGTTTTTCATGCTTCAGGTTTTGGTTCCCTTATGGCACCTTCAAAAGCTCTACAGCAAGTGCTTGGCACTGCCAGGCTCTGGCTCCACCAGTGTTTGCAGCCAGGCTTTAGGGTCTGTGGCTGCCTGTGTGCAAGGGCAGAGGGGCAGCACCAGGAATAACCCACCAGCTACATCGAGGGACAATCCTTCTGTGATCTGGTACCAGAGGGGCAATGCTGAAACCCTCCCCTGCCAGGCACAACGAAGGGGACACCCAGTCCAGGGTCACCCCGGGTGTATCAGCTGGCAGCCACACACTGCCCGGGGTCCTCTGGGAGCACTGGCAGGAGATGTGGAGGGAGGTCCACACTGCTTTTCTCCTGATGTAATTATTGAATGATGCATTTTGGGCTGCAGGTCCTGGCAGGCAGTGTGCCTGGGCTGTCCCCCAGCGTGGGGATGAGGGTGGGGAGGGAGCTGCTGCTCCAGCACATGGCCACAGGCAGCTGGCTGCAGCAAGGGAAGCAGTTATGGCTGCAAAGATGGAGTTTTTATTTAATGGGGCTGAATGCTGCACTTGCAGAGAGGGTAATGGGGTGAACAGAAAATCCAGAAATTACTGGGGAAAAAAAAAACCAAGCAACAAAACCCCAAACCAACCTCTTGTGCAAAGTGCTGGGAGAGCACTCCTTGCATGGGGCTGGTCAGAACCAGGCTCCCTCTGTCTGTCCCCCAGCAGCACCAGGATTGGTTTCACCCACAATGGGAGAGAGTGCTTCAGGGCCAGATGCTCCGGAGAGAAAGTGGGGACTTTCTGAGGGTGCAGCTGTGTGGAATCCACACTGTCCTGGGTGGCGTGGGGCTGGGGGTGCAAGTGGCTCCTACTCCCCAAACCCACCCTGAGCTGTGGCAGCTTTTCCAAGCAATGGGGAGAAATGAATCTTCAAATGCACAGTACTGGATGCTCAAAACTAGGTTCTTGCCTTAAAATGAAACCAGGAAAGACCCCTCCTGATGCACCAGCTGTGAGAAGCACCGAGCTGCAGGGCAGGATCGTTTGCGTGGCCCGGGAAGGAGCCAAGCTTGTGACAGTCTCTAGATGGGGGTCACTAACAACCCCGGTGGTCTCGGGGCAGAGCCTGGTGCAGAAGATGGGACAATTCCCCTTCTGAGATGTCACCCGTTTTGTGTTTTGCTCCGGTGCTGCTGTGCTGACACCAAGGCAGGGCTGGGGAAGCAGGAAAGGTTTTGCAGAGCAGGAAAGGAGCCCCACGAGCTTTGGGACCCTGGGGACTCGTCTGTGTCCCCGTGAGCTGCAGAGCAGGAGCACTGGAGCGTGCCTGCCCTCAGTAACTTCTCTCGCATGAGCCTCCGCTCGCTATTTTCAGCATCTCCGGCAGCAGCGCAGGCGCTGCGTGTCCGGCTGCGGTCGTGGCTCCTGCCCCAGGGGGGGTCTGGGTCAGGGTCGTTGGTCCCGAGGGGGACGGGGGGGGACAGAGGGGATGCAGCCGTCCCCAGGGTCCCGGGGACAGCTCGCAGGACGGGCCTGGGAAGCGCTTTGCCGAAGCGTCCCGGTGACAGCAGGAGCTGTGAGTGAGATGCTGATTTTCTGAGCGATTTCTGTCGGGTTTCGGGGGGGGTTGGGGGGACACCTCCAAAGAATAGCCCGAGCCCAGGGCTGGGGCTCGGAAGAGCTCTCCCACCCCGCGCCGAGGCTGCAGAGCTCCGGGCGGGGACCGGTACCGACACCGGGACCGTGCTGGCCCCAGCCCCGCTCTTGGCGGGGTGGTGGTACCCGGACACCCATCGCCCCCCGGGGCCGGCCCGGAGCCCCGGAGCCCCGCACCCCGCACTCACATCCGGGGCCGGGTTTGCTAATGGGAGACGTAATTAACCCGGAAAAAAGCGCCGGCGGAGCCAGGGGCACACCCCCTCCGCCGCCCGGCCCTCCTGTCCCCTTCCCGCGCCCGGCCCGGAGCCCCCAGCCCGCAGCCCCCGGCCCGCAGCCCCCAGCCCGCCTCATGCGCGGGGTGCGCAGCCCAGGGACGCCGCGGGGTGAGTGCGGGGCCGGGGGGGCCACGTGTGTTCGCTGAGCCACCCGTGGGGACCCGGCGGGGCGGGATAGGGACCCCTCGGTGCCCCGTGCCCGCCCGCGGGGGCTTCCTGGCAGGATCCCCCTCCCCAGAAGGGGCTTCCCGCAGCCGTCGGTGCTACCGCGCAGGGAGGGGACAGGGCTGCGAGGGTCCCCAGCCGGCTGGGAGGAAGGAAGGGGGGTCCGCGGAGGAGCAGCCTCGGTGGGGCTGTCCCGTGGGTGGCGGGACGTGGCAGACCATCCGTTCTCCATCGTGGGGGGGGGGAGTCTGCAGGATGCGGCTCCGAGGGAGGGGTAGAGGGTGAGGGCTGCTCCGGGCGGCATCACCCGCGGTTTGGGGAGTTGGGTCCCTGGGGGAGAGCTGGGGGGCTGCACGCTTTGGTCTCTGTGGGAATGGGAGCAGATGTGCGGGGAAAATTCGGGATCTGGAGCTGTTGGGAATGTGTTCCCTGACTGCTTTTCTGTTTTGAGCTGAAGAAATGTGTCCTCGCTGGTCCCAGCGTGAATTTCAACAGGTTAATTATTTCATTAAGGCAAATGGCTGGAATTAGCAGGAGGAAGTTGCTGGGCTCTGCCTACAAAGTCCGGCTCGGGCAGACGTTGCTGGAGACGGACGGGTGGGTACGAGGCAGTCCTGCTCCAGCCCCGGTGGTGGGGACCGGGGACAGCTCGGAGCTTCCAGGGGCAGTGGGGACTGCGGGATGGAGCCCTCGTGGCACGGGGGTGCTCACCCTGTGCCCCAAACGGCACTGGGAGAGGTGGGCATGAGCGAGGAGGAGGATGAGGATGTTGTGGGTGCCTGCAGGTGTGATGGGCTGTGCTGGGGAGCGATGCTCTGGTGTCAGGTCTCCTGTTTCGTTGGCTTTTTTCTGCTGTGGTTTCCGTGGGTTGTGTTCTCATGGCTGTCTTCATGCTGGGAGGAGGTCGGGGCATGGCAAGAGCAGCCATGAGGGTGAGGGGAGTGCTGGTGTCCTGGGGGTGCTTCCTGGAAAGTCTGTGTGGCTGCACACGCGGCCTTTGAGCCAGCCCTGACCACAGGGAGGGGATGGGTGACCTGTGGATGGTGCCCTCCTCCTCTCCATCCTCCTGGGAAGTGCTCACCTCTCTCTGGGTTTGCAGGCAAAAGGGTATTTTTACTGTAAATCTCTTTCTATGGCCTAATGGATCCTGTTATCTCATTCACTGAGCCAGAAAGGGCTTGTCCTTCTTTGTGGGATATTTGGACTCTGAAAAACCCTGGAAGTCAGCTGCTTCAGAGGTGGGGAAGAGTCCTGGAAGCCTCTGATACACTGCATGGCATAAATTCATCAAGAGGATCTGGAAATGAGATCCTGGGAGCCTGGTTCATTGTGATGCTCAGGGAGTTCAAGTTGTTGTATACAAAGTGCTGTGTAAATAGTCAATGTTACTGCAAACTGAGGGTTTTCTGGCCCTCCTGGATGGCCTGAGCAGGGGAACTGAATACCTACATGCTGGTGGTTCTGGAGATGCTGCTTTTATCCTTTTCCTACAGAAAAGTGCAATTCTCAGGGGCTGCAAGGAGGCAGTTTGTGTCCCATGGGCAGTGGGAGCCTGGCTGGCTGGGGGGAGCCTGCTCTGGAGGCAGAGTTTGGAGCTGTTGCAATCTCTTTCTGTCCAGAGATTTTTTGCATATCCAAGTGCAACCCGAGGTCAGCTCACACAGAAGAGTTGAGCTGGTTTGTGGGCTTTCAGCCAAGCTCATTATTAATTGGGCATGGGAGGGGGGAAAGTAGGAGTTCCAGGGGGCATCCTCTGGGCTCTCCCCTGCACTCCCTGGGGCTCCCCACTGTGCTGCTTGTGGCACACCCCAGCTCTTTATCATCTCTATCGTAGGCAAAAATCTCTGGAGCTTCACTATCAGGAGGAGAAAGATAATTTCTGAGGCCTGGTCTGAACGTGTTGGTATGGTTGGAGACACCTGAGAATCTGCTTTTTGTGTGCCTCCCCCCCACCCACAAAAAGAACCCCACAAAAAAGCAACAAAACGTGAAGTGCCCACATAACTCTTGCAATCAGGGCAAATGTGTTTGGTTTTTTTTTTTGAAACCATCTCTCCTCCTCAAGCAGTGTGATTTCCCTCTTAGCAAGGCCCTGATACCCATCTCTGAAACACGGGTGACAAACCCTGAGGTCCTGACAACACGGGGACTTGTTTTCTGCCACCTCTACCTTTGCAGCTGCACCACAACTCTTGCGCAACGTTTTTCCTCCCAGGGCCCCACTCCACTGCAGCCACTCAGCTCAAAAATAGTATTTCCTCCTTTTCTGCATCAGATCTTTCATTTGTGCAGCCTCTCTGTCTGCCACCTGCGCCAGTCACCCCTCTACTACCGGACAAACCACACCGGGTTCATCTCACATCCTTTGGGTAACCGCTGCCTCCCTCCTGCTCTCCCCGCCCTGAGCCGTGGTGAGGGGCTCAGCCTGGGGGCAGGGATGTGTCCTGCCTGCCCACCCCTCAGGATGCTGCTTTTGCTCCCTGTGCAGGGCTGGAGATGATGTTGCAGAGACAGATTCCCCCGGGGCTGCCCTGGCTCTCAGACACCGCTGTACCAAGCAGTGCCAGCCCCCAGCCCCTGCCCCAGGGAGGGTCTGTGCCCAGCCAGACCCAGTGGCACAGTTTGGCCTCACCACGATGGGTCATTGTTTTCCCTGCTGATTCGGCATCCTGGCTGCAGAGATTTTCTGCTGGACTTGCAGATTGTTGTCCATTTCCTGGGAGTGTGCTCGGGCTCTCTCCCGTGCGTGGTCTGCTTCAGGATTATTTTTTGTTACGGTGCCCAGGGACCTGGTGTCTCGTGCTCACATCCCTTGTGGCTGCTTTGTCCTCTCTGGGTGGGCTGAGCTGTCCAGAGGGCAGCTTGGTGTGGGATGCAACCACTGCTGTGACAGGGACAGGTTGAGGTCACTCTGCATCAGTCACTGTCCCAGGACATCCCAGTGGCTGTGGTGCTGCCCTGTGCCTCCAGCAGTCTGGGAGCTGAGCTGAGCATTTGTTCTGCAGCACGTGGTGGTGGAGTCTGGCTGCTGCTCCCGGGCTTCCAAAGCCCTGCAGTTCCTCCCTGAGCTATTTTGGTCCTGCTGGCTGCTCTGCCCTGCTCCCACAGCCAGCACCCCTCTTGTCACCGGGGCGTGATGGGTGACACGTGTTTGGCAGGTCCCCGCCATGTGGGCTCATGCTGTGAGCAGTTTGACTTTGCTCTTCAGGCACTGAGGTGTCAGAGGTCTGGGAAAGGCCTGGGAAAGGTTGGGAAGCTGATTTGCAGCCAGCATCCTCAGTTGGGTCAGCCCTGGAGGGTCCCTTCCCTCTCCCTCCCGGGAGCTTGGGTGCGGGATGAGCACCCGGCACGTCTGGCACCCACGGGCTGGGCTGGGAGCAGATCCTCTGGGGAACAGAGCACCCACCTCTCCTTGGTTGTCCCTTCTCTCAGGGTGATGTGAGCAGGAGCCCGGCATGCCGTACTTGGACCGACAGAACCGAATCTGTGGGTTCCTGGACATCGAGGAGAATGAGACCTGCGGGAAGTTCCTGCGGAGATATTTCATCCTGGACACCCAGGCCAACTGCCTCCTGTGGTACATGGACAACCCTCAGGTGGGTTCCTCCATGGCTCCTGGAAGCTCTTAGGAAGTCTCTGGTGATGCAGGCATCTCCTCTGGGTCCCCAAAGGTGGTGTCTGCTGCAGGTTGTCTGTCGGGGTCTCCCATGGCTGGGTCTGGAGATGAACAAACCCCTCCAAGACTCCTGTGGTTTCCAGGCCTGTCTGTTCTGAGGAGTACAGAAGTGCCAACCTGAGGGGTTACATCCCCCTCTGTGTTGGTGGAGAGACAGAGATAAGGAGTCAGGAGAGGCTTAAATACCACTCATCTCAGACAAGGTGGGAGTTGGAGTGGTGGGGGAGCTGCAGGCTGTGCACCCCATACCCAGTGTCTACAGGAGCTGCTCCAGAGCCAAAGCTGAGCTCTAAAAACCCTCCTGTGGCCAGGAACTCCCTTCTGGACCATGAGCACAGAGAGGGGAAGCAGCTAAGACAGCAGCATGGCTGCTGCTTTATAGCCTGGCCCCAGGGACCCTAGGGACAGCCTGGCTCAGTGCTTTTGCATTCCCCTGTCATTTAACTCATGACATGTTTTGCAGAACCTGGCTATTGGTGCTGGTGCTGTTGGATCTCTGCAGCTGACCTATATCTCCAAGGTAATGTCAGGGTGGAGGGAAAATGAATGCTCCCTCTTGTCCCCTTATCCCTGTAGCTTCCCCAGCAGGGCTGGAGGCTCAGGCAGGACCTTGCCTGAGCTCCTGGAAGGGGGATGTTCCCAAAAATGGGGGTAGGGACAGTCCCGTGGTCCCCCTCACAGTGAATTTTGGGCCACCAGTAGCTGTCCCCTGTGCTGAGAGGGCAGTGCCCTGATGGATGAGACCTTCTGCGAGCTCTGTCTTCTCTGGAATTATCCAGCTTCTCCAGAAAGGTGAAAATAGTGCAAAAAATGACAACTGTGGCATGCCTGGAGCTGCCATCCGCCTCTTCCCAGGGAGCTGGGGGGAGCTGGGGCTGTGGCTGCTGGGCTTGGCTCTGTCCTGGAGCCAGAGAAAGGATGGGACAGATCTCTCTGTTCCTGCTGAATCATGATTTATAAATTAAGCACAGATGAAGCAACGCCGGGAGGTTGAGCCTTCCCTATTTCTGAGAGAGCCTCACTTATAAATTATATACATTTTCCTCTAAATGAAAATTGCTGTAGGACAGCATTTGGTCCCAAACAGCAGGGCTGGGTTGTGCCAGTGGCTTGAGCTACCAACTGTAAATACGCCAGAAAAAAAGGGAGATTTGCTTGAGAAAACATATTTAAAGCATTATAGACTGGCTCCAAAGGAGGAAGCTTGTCAGAATAAATACTCTGTGAGTGCTCTGCTTGGAGCCCCAGGGAATATTATTCTTATATAAATGATTCCTACTCTTTAGGGAGAAACCACTGCTATTTTCCCTCAGTTTTCTTAATTGCTGACAAGAGTGGCTGTGTTAGTCCAGCAGAAACTGCCATTTCCCAAGGCCTTTGAAAGCTTCCCTCCCTCCTGGGCTTTGGGGTGGGGATGATGGGGGATGGAAGCCCCATCCCGGAGCTGCCGTGCCCCTGGGACCACATGTCCCTCCCTGGGGAACACTGGTGTCCCCTCCCTTCAGAGCCCGTGGCTGGAAACTTGGAGCTCTCGTGTGCCACAAGCCTGTGCTCTTATCTTCATTTTTCCCCTTGATTTGCTGTGTTCCAGGTTAGCATCGCCACCCCGAAACAGAAGCCAAAAACTCCCTTCTGCTTTGGTGAGTGAGAGGGGGGGGACCCCGGGGGCAGCAGAGGGTTTGTGCTCTCTGACACCAGCACCAGCTGCTGCTCCTGGTGCACGGAGGGGCTGCTTCACACCCAGCTCCCCCCACCCCAGCCCGACCCACGCTGCCTCGTGCAGGAGCCATGAGCTTGGGTTTAAAGCAGCAGAAGTGACAGCACAAGCACCTGCTTGGCCCAGGTGCTGCTTTTGCAATGCTTTACCAGGGACACAGCCTTGGTTTGAGCCTGGCTCCAGCCCTGCCCTCCCCATGCCCTGGTGCAAGGACCAACAGCCCCATCCAAAGGAGGCAACTGGGCTGGTGAAGGGATCCAGCAGAGTTCCTGTGAGGAAGGGCTGAGGGAGCTGGGGGTGTTGAGGCTGGAGAAGAGGAGGCTCAGGGGAGACCTCATCACTCTCTGCAACTCCCTGAAAGGAGGTTGGAGCCAGGGGGGGGTTGGGCTCTTTTCCCAGGCAACTCTCAGCAAGACAAGAGGGCAGGGTCTCAAGTTGTGCCAGGGGAGGTTTAGGTTGGAGATGAGAAAGAATTTCTTTCTGGAGAGGGTGATCAGGCATTGGAATGGGCTGCCCAGGGAAGGAGTGGATTCTCCGTGTCTGGAGATCTTTCCAAAGAGCCTGGATGTGGCACTGAGTGCCATGGGCTGGGAATCACGGGGGGAGTGGATCAAGGGTTGGACTTGATGAGCTCTGAGGTCCCTTCCAACCCAGCCCATTCTATGATTCTATGATTCTATGATCCCTGCTCTGCCCCAGCCCTGGCCTTGTGGCTGCTTCTCCACGTGAGGGGTTACGAGGCCAACGCCAGCGAAACGCCCTGGCACTGGGAGTTGAAAGGCACCGAATTATTGTTTAATTTGGTTTTGTAATGGGGAGCCCTGAATGGGACTCCCTGACTCTTCTCTTTTTTGCACTCCCTGCTTTTGGCAGTCATCAACGCTTTGTCTCAGCGCTATTTCTTACAAGCCAGCGACCAGCAGGACCTGCAGGACTGGGTGGAGGCGCTGAACCGGGCCAGTAAGATCACGGTAGGTTCTTTACGTTTGTCTCCTTGCTGTGTCCCTGCCTTGATGTGCTGATCAGGAGCTGCTGGGACAGCTCTGCCCTTCCCTCCTGCCCTGCCTGGGGATCCCACCCCTCGCTGGGGCTCTCCAAGGATGTCTGTCCTCTGCTTCAGTCATTTATTTACTCTGCTTTTATGCTCCCTGGAGCCCTGGCTCCTCTGTTGAGGAGCAGTGAAGGTGCTGCATGGGGGGCTGTGCCAGGATCCAGGGGAGTTTTTCTGTTCTGCTGGGTGGTTCTGTTTGGGTCACCATAAACTGATGGTCACGACCCAGAAACTCACAGCCTGTGCTCCTAAGCTGCCCAGAGCTGCTGGCCATGGGGGATGCTGCTGGTCATAAGGGGATGCTGCTGGCCACAGGGATGCTGCTGGCCCTGGGGGGATGCTGCTGGCCACGGGGATGCTGCTGGCCATGGGGGGATGTTGCTGGCCACAGGGATGCTGCTGGCCACGGGGGATGCTGCTGGCCACGGGGGATGCTGGTGGCCACAGGGGATGCTGCTGGCCCTGGGGGGATGCTGCTGGCCCTGGGGGGATGCTGCTGGCCACGGGGATGTTGCTGGCCCTGGGGGGATGCTGCTGGCCACAGGGGGATGCTGCTGGCCCTGAGGGGATGCTGCTGGCCCTGAGGGGATGCTGCTGGCCCTGGGGGGATGCTGCTGGCCCTGGGGGGATGCTGCTGGCCCTGGGGGGATGCTGCTGGCCCTGGGGGGATGCTGCTGACCCTGGGGGGATGCTGCTGGCCACCGGGGGATGCTGCTGGCCCTGGGGGGATGCTGCTGGCCCTGGGGGGATGCTGCTGGCCCTAGGGGGATGCTGCTGGCCACGGGGATGCTGCTGGCCACAGGGGATGCTGCTGCTGCTGCTGTGCTCCCATGTGCCTGGTTCTGGCTGAGCCACTTGCTGGGCTGGGACAGGAGGGACAGGCAGTGGTTGGGCATGACTCCTGGTGCAGAGATCCAGGTTGCTGCTCACCCAGACTTGTCTGATGAACACTGCTCATCAACCTTGCTGTAAGTGGAGAGGGGACAATTAAAGGAGCAAGTGTCCCACAAACACATGGAGCTGCAGAGGCAGCTCCTGGGCTCCTATGAGGTGATGCTTCATTCATTATTCATCACCTCTCATCTCCCATCTCCAACCACCTGGGTGTGCCCACACCCTCCTTAATTGGGGTGGCATCTTCATTTCTTATTTTTAAGGGACATCGCTGTGTGAGGACAGAGATGCTGGTGCCAGGCATGGTCCCACCTGTGCCCTTCACCCTTTTCTTTCTCCCATAGGTGCCAAAGGGTGGCAGTGTCCCACCAGCCACGGAGATTGCAAAGCCTCCAGTGCTGCCCCAGGCCCAGGAGAGGAAGCCCCAGGTGGCCTACAAAACTGAGATCATCGGGGGGGTGGTGGTCCATACTCCCATCAACCAGGTGAGCTGGCAGGATCCCTGCCCTGAATCACATCCTGGGGAAAAAACTCCTGTGACAGCAGCTCCCTGCTTTGGTCTCTCTGTTCCTCATATTTTAAGAGCAGCTCCCAAGGGATAGGTAGGGAAGGTGGGAGCTTTCTCCATGCAGAGCTGGGCGAGGGCACTCGTGTGAGAGCAGCTTTGAAGGTGGGTCCTGTGGCCTGGGGGGATGCCCAGCTGTGGGGCTGGAGGCAGGTGATGCTTTGGGCTGTTGGGGGAGGCTGGTTTGCACTTTCATTTCTGGAAACCAGCAGGGTGCCTGCAAACCCTTCCCACTCAGGGGGTATAAATAGCTGCACAGAGCACCCTGCAGCACCCCTGCCTTTGTCTGGCTCTGAAGTGTGATGAGACAAGGGGGTGTGAGGAGGAGGAGGCTGCAGATCTGCTCATGTCCTGGCCATCTCACACCTTCCACTCATCTCTCTGGGGTCCAGACCCCCTCATCGAGGCACCCAGGGCTGAAGGACCCCATGTTGCTGCCTCACAAGGGGCTTGACCTGTCCTGCTCCGCACCCTTCCCTCAGCGTGTGGCTGTCGGTGTCTCCCACCTTTGGGTGCATGTCTGGCTCTGGGTCTCGTTTCAGCTGTTATCAGAGGCAGCACTAAAAATAGAGCAGAGAATTAGATCACTGCCATGTTTTTTCTTTTTTTGCTGGCGGGTGCTTTTAACATTTCCCTTGCTGTGGGGTTTGTCGGGGTGCAGGGGTACCCATGGGGTCAGTCCTGCTGGAGCTGTCCCCTCCTGGTCCCCCTGCCCTGTGGGATGCTGCAGGACCCTCAGCCAGGGGTGAGGGGTGGTGAGAGGCAGGGGGGGCTGTGCCTTCCCCTGACATTGGGCAGACAAGCAGCAGCAGCCAGACCTGTGGCTTTGCTTTGCTGTTTCAGTGAGTTAAAGCTGCTCCCAGCTCCTGAGCCTGCCCTCCCTCTCCTCCCCACCACCACCTCCCAGGAGCCCCAGTTCCATCCTCAGCCCTTGCCCAATTTCTTCCTTTCAGAGAGGAGATTTTTCGAGGTGGTGCCTCAGCTGCTGGATTACTTTCCACGCTCATGCAGCTCTCCCTGTGTGCAGTGGCCATTTCTCTGCTGCAGCTTCCTGGGCGCGTCTGTGGTTTCCTGGGGACTGCAGTGGGGAGCCCCACGCTCTGCCTGCACCCACAGCATCACCCCACAGCATCACCCCCCCTCCCGGGTACCTCTCTGCCCATTGCAGCAGCATCCCTGGCTCAGGGTTTTGACACCAACACCCATAACACCCAGCAGGGCCGTTGCAGCCCAGGTTGGGGAGCAGAGTGGGTGCTTCCCCTTCCTGTCTGGGCTGGATCTCTGCTCTGCTGCTCTCCAGGGGTGCTGGGCAGCAGTTTGGGGGCAGCCAAAGGGTCTCTGTCCTGGAGCCTCTGGAAGGTACTGGAAGGAGCCACCCTGGCTGCCATGGCAATCCTCAAACCTCAGAGAGCTGGAGGGAGGGAGAAGGAGCTGAGTGGAAATGTTTTGTCTCAAGCACCCCCTGCAGTGCAGAGGGGGAAGGGAGGGCACTGCCAGGGTACAGAGGGGTGATGCTGCACCAGGGCAGGGTCCAGCCCATGGGATGCACTTCTTGCTTTTCTCTCACATTGTTTTTATCACGTGGGCACCAAAAGGATGAGTAGTGCTGGGGCAGCATCCTAAAAAGCTGCACGCGGGGAGAGAAAATCATCTCTCAGCTCTGGTTCATTCCCCTGCTGCTGCACCTCTGCCTTCCAGCCGGGGTTCCCTTCCCTGCTCCCCAGTAACTTTGTGCTCCTCTCTGGTTGCAGAACGGGGGGGATGGAGGGGAGGGCAGTGAGGGGGTCCCCCACCCTCTGCTGCGGCGCTCACAGAGCCACATCCCCAGCTCAGGGGCCAAACCCCCCACGGGACCCCCAGTCCTCAAGAGCGGCTACTGCGTCAAGCAGGGGAACGTGGTGAGTGCCAGGGGGCTTGGGAAGGGGGGGTTTGAGCTGGCTGCTCCCCTCTGGGGGATGCTCTGGATGCCAGACTGTGGCAACACATGGGGGGACACCAGAGCCCCCAGCACTGAGTGTTTTCCTCCTCTCTGCTCCAGAGGAAGAGCTGGAAGCGCCGGTATTTTGTCCTGGATGAATTTTCCATCAGTTACTACAAGTGTGAGCAGGTGAGCAGCCCCTGCCCACCCCTCACCCCCTGTCTGGGATGGGCTTCTCCTGAGCAGAGGTCTGGGGCTCCTGCTGTGCACATCCCAGCAGCACAACCAGCCCCAGGGGGCAACCCGAGCTCAGCATCATCTCCACTCCTCTCTGCAGGACAAGGAGCCCCTGCGTGCCATTCTCCTGAAGGACATCTGCAAAACCCACGAGTGCCTGGTCAAGTCTGGGTAATGTTCTGGTTCCTGTTTCCCTGCTGTACCCCCAGGAGCTGGATGCAGGATGATGTCCATGCTGTCTTCTCCTGGGGCTGATAGCCATCTCTGCTGGGCAGGGGTGCTCCTACAGCTCTCTTATCTCCATAGGACAGGGAGTACGAGGCCCTGCACAGTAAATGGTGGTGTGTGACAGAAGAACAAAGGGGTTCATAAAGCTGCTGAAAGCTGCACATAGGTGTTTTCCCTAAACTAGCTCAGGTGGCTGCATAGGATGTCTGGGGAACAATTTATTGCAGCAAACGCTGATGAAATTGATTGACTTGAAGACTTGCAATGGAAAATTAACTAAGAAAGTTTCTTTAGCTAAAGTGAAAATATCTTTTATGTTAATATATCTTTGCATTTTTTATTCTTAACAAGTAGTAGAAAGCTCACGTTTGAAATGAACTGTAAATGAGATGGATGACAGGTCAGGGGAGGGGCAGGGGTTTGCCTGCAGGCAACAAGCTGGAGTGTGTTTGTAGCTGGAGGTTTCTGTGAAGCTGTAGTCAGCTCAAAATTCTGATGAGAGCCAAGGTTTGCCTTCAATTTATTTTTCTCCAGAGATGAGGGTAAATGCAGATTTTTTTTTCTCTCCACGATGAGTTCTGGGTAGTGACCATCTCTCTCACTCTGTTTCTAGTGACCTCCTGATGCGGGACAACCTCTTTGAAATCATAACCAACTCCAGGACCTTCTACATCCAGGTGAGGCAGCTGAGCTGGGTTTGCTTTTCTGGGCAGGGGGTTCAGTTCCTGGCACCTCACACAAACCACACTCCTGCCAACCTGGGCAGCACAGACAAATTCCCATCCCTGCTGGCAGCACAGAGCCCTGGGTGGGCTGGATGCAGCCCCCAAGCCTCTGCTGGGGCAGGGCCAGTCACACCTTGACAGTTTTTTTTCTTCTTAAATGCTTTCTCCATTCTTGATATAAAAACGCTGCAGTGTGGAGGGTGGTTTCCTCTCTGGGGGGTTGGGGAAGGAGTGGTGCAGGGATTTCGGAACCAGGATAAACGGGCAGGGGATGCAGTGGGAGCCCTTGTCACCCGTGGGGCTGTGTCCCTGCTGCAGGGGGGGGGTCTGGCTGCTGGGGGTGAAGTCTCACCGGGGCTGGTGGGTGTGTTGCAGGCAGACAGCCCTGAGGACATGTACAGCTGGATCCGAGCGATCTCAGGGGCGGTCCAGGCTCTGAAATCCCGCCCCAGGGTAGGTCACGTCCTTTCTGCTTCACTTTTAGTGTCAAATGAAGATCGTCCCAATGTACAAGATATATATTTAGTGCCTTGCCAGTGCTTGGTTAACCCATTTCCAGGGTAAGATCCCTGCCTTCTCAGGGTTTGCTTGCACTGGGATTTTCCTTGGAAAAGATGGAAAAGTGAGATTCAGCCATCAAACATTATCCCTGCTCTGCTCCGAGGCCTTGGTGTGAACCCAACTGATGGCCAAGGGATGCTGAATTTTTTTTTTTTTTTATGCTTGGGTATTTTTTTTCACATGCTCTGCTGAAAGGAAAGGACCTGGTCCTGGTCCCGGTGCTTCACACGTGGCACACAGCGTTGTCCCCAGCCCCGTGTCTGTCCTTGCAGGAAATGTCCTTCATGAGATCCACCTCCGTGGCCAGGCCCGGGGGCTCCCCGGGTCCCTCCCAGCAGAGACGGGCGCTGTGCCAGGCTCCCTCCACCTCCTCCTGGCAGCCCTGGACGCCGGTTCCGCGGGCCGAGGGGCAGCGGGTGGTTCCGGAGGAGCTGCCGGTACCGCTGGGGGACTCGGTGTTCCTGCCGGCCGGAACCGCGCCGGGCAGGCGCCTGCGGCACAAGTCGGAACCGCAGCATCTCAAGGAGAAGCCGTTCCCTTTCGACCTGGACGATGAAAGCATCCGGACCTCCGATGTCTGAGCGGGTGCCCGGGACCCCGGGGGTCCCCGCGGGGCGGTCTGGGGTGTGCTGGTCCCCACGTGCCCGCTCCGTGCCTCGGACCGAGCTCACCCCCTCGTCCCGGTGGGGACAAAGTGCCCCGTCCTATTCCTGGTGGTACAGGATCCGGCTGGACCCGTGTCCCGGGGTCCTTGCCAGCTCCCGGCCCGGTGGACCCACGGTTCGGAGCTGCCAGGGCTCGGTGTGCGGGGCGGGAATCCGTGATCCCTGGTGTGGGGACAACCTCTTCCACAACTGCCTCATTTCCCCCAAAAACCAAGCCTGGAGGAAGCGGCAGGAGGTGTCTGAGGCACGAAGAGGATCGTGGACCTTCTTGCATCTTTTTCACCCATTTGTGCTGCTCAGCCTTCCCCGGGCAGAGCCGGGGAGGTGCCACAGGGACACTCAGTGCCACGGGGGACCCTCGGGTGTGGGGATGGTTTGGCACCGTGCCCGTGTGCTGCAGAGCTTTCAACCAAACTCCGGGAAAGCCGAGAACGTCGATGAGAACCGGGCAGACCCGTCGGGCCAACTCACCCGCCGCCTGCCTTGAAGTGAAAATGAGCAGAAGTTTTTTAGAAGGAGGCGAACTCCTCATTTCCATACCCAAATCAGCTCCTGGGGGCGGTGTGATAAAGCAGCCTGGAGAAAACTCAGCTGTTTCCAAGGCACCCAGATCCTCTGGGACCCCCACCCCGAGAACCGTGGTGCCCATCAGGGGGGTGTTGGGGTGCCCTGGGGAGGCACAGCCCACGGGCTTTACCTGCACCAGCCTGTCCCAGCTCGGGCACGGGATGGTGGCTTTGTGCCACCCTGGCTATTTGCCATCTGATAAATCTGGGTGGTTGGTGTGGGAGTTGTGTTGCCAGCTCAGCCATGCGTGGAGGGGTCTGGAGTTCACAGGGCTGCTCCAGCTCTGTGGACTGATTACCTCTTCTCTCTCTCTCTTTTCTTTTTAATATTATTTTATTTTTATTTTTGGCATTATGTGTTCTCTGCTCTGCAAAGTCAGCTCAGCATGCTCCCCAGAAGCAAAAAAAAATAAAAAAAAAATCCAGTTTGTCTGTGGCCATTGCAGGTCCCCAGCTGCTTGACAGCTGAGCTTCATCTCAGGGTGGAGCAGAGCTTTACCCATGGAGCTCTGAGGTGCTGATTAGCCCAAATGAATTAAGATTGCACCTTGATCCTCTGGTGTAGGAGGGGCTGCTCAAAGCTGCAGGTGTTGGGGAGTGTCAGGACTCCCAGATTTGGGGTAAGGGTGTGTGGAGATGCTGGAGGATGCTGAAGCTATGAAAATAAGTGAGAATCAATGCAAACGGTACAGGGTGAGTGTTAATATTTGTTATTTAACTATAGAAATCTTGGTTGTGTTCATTTTCTTCTCCTTTTTGCTTTATTTGCACTAGTGTTTGAAATTACTGGGTTTTTTTAGGCTGCCTTGCTGTTTGGCTTGTTAACAGAGTGTTCCAGAAATGTTTTAGTAATTTGGTAAGCAGTGACAGTCCCTGCATTTGGTGGTAGTGCTCTGACCTCATTTCTGGAGATCACCAGATGCAGAGGGACAATGACAATGGTGACGTCCTGGAGTACCAAGGTCTTTTGTTGCCTGATAATTGCAGTTTCCTGGGGCCTGGGATGGTAAAGCAGAAGCTTGTTGCACAATTAGGGTTAATTATCCAGGAGGAGAAACTACCAGTGGCTCCAGCACTCTTGCAACATTCCTGTTTCTCATTCCCACCCTCCCCAGGACACTGTAGAGGCTGGAACATCAGGACAGCTCTGTAATGCTGGTGGTGGTGTGGAGGGGAATTTCTCTCCCATCCCTCTGGAGCAGGCAGCTGGAGCTTTGCAGTGATTTTTTAAAACAAAGCAGAGTCCCCTCTGCATTTGCCTCCTGGCTCTGAACACAGAGCTGCAGCTGCTCCTGTGTGCAGTGTGTGCTGTGTTCCCCTCCCCTTCCCCTTTCCCAGGGATTTGCACAGAGGGAAGAGTGGTGCAAGAGATGGGTTTGCTCTTTTCTATGAAAAAGCAGTTCTGGCTTTTCCCTGAGGGCTGGCTGAGGATTTCAAGTGCTCTTAGGGCCAAGGAGCCTGGAGCAGGTGATGCTGCAGGGCACTCGGTTCCTCCCACCCCCATCTGTGTTGGCTGCAGGAGATGGAGCCCGTTTTCCCTGTGTTTTTAAATAAAGAAGGAAATCCCAGTTTCTTTTCCAGGCTGTCTGTTGGCATTGAGTATTTTGGGTATTGATGGCTGGGGTGAGGGTCAGGGCTGGGGGACCTCTTGGGCCTCCCCTCCTGGGGAAGGGGAGCAGAGATGTGGAGCTCTTGTGGCCTCTTGAAAAAGTGTTTGCTATCATTTGGGCTGAGGATACATCACGGAGATGTTCATGGGATTTTTTTTTTTCCTTTCTGGCTTGCTGCATAATTTTTCCCCACCCTGGGCTTTTCAGCTCTGGTTCCACTGGACTGAGGAATGTGGCAGTTCCATGCAGGAGCTTCCTTCCCCCTGCCCTGCTGCCCTGAGGCCTGTGCAACGCTGCCAAACTCACATTATTTGTGATCTAAATAGGACCTAAACCTCACTCCCTGGAGAGGAGGAGCTGCTGCAATAAACCACAAACTGAAGCTGGAACCAGTAGAATTCCCAGTGGGACTGAGCCCCTTTGCAGCTCTGTTGGAAGCAGGAGGAGCCCAGGCAGAAATTCACCCAACACCAAGGGCTTGGAGGGTCCTTGGTTTGCAGAACTCTGTAAGAACAGAGTCTGCTGTGGTTCACATCAAATGCAGATGGATTTTGTGTCTGGTTCTGGCTGTGACTTTCTGCAGCTTCCTTTTCCCATTTTTATTCAGCTTGGGAAGTTTTCGGACTGCATCTGGTGGGGGTTCCTCTTTTTGGGTGTGAGGCTGCTTGATGCTTCTGCTCCTTTCAGTACTGCACATGCCCTGCCTGGGGGGTGATGGGCAGGGGGGTGGCTCCAGCCCCTTCCCAGCTTTCTGCTGGCTCCCAGCCCTTCCCAGGAGCTCCATGTGGACACCATGGGGCTCCCTCACTAATGAGGCAAGGCCAGTGTTTTAACAGGTTTTTGCACAGAAATGGTTATGGGTGCAAAGAATACAACTGTGAGGCAGCAGGGAAAGGGAATGTGACCTGATGGGATGTTCTGAAAAGCACTTGCTGTGAAGGCCAGGGGTCAAGAGGGGAGAAACAGGTCATTTTAAAGTAGCACATGTACTTTGGAGTGGTTCTGGGATCTCTCAGATGATGTGCCCGTGCCCTGAGCACAGCAGGGAGAGTGACATCAACAGATCCCACATGCAAGGCTTGAACAGTCCTTTATTTGCTGCACTGGGGTTCTCCCCACTCGTCAGGAAGTGGAAGGTAACATTCTCCCGTGGGTTCTGCTACACCTCCCCCTGCAGCCAGTGCACGCGTATTGACACCAATAACACAGAATTAAAGCTCATTGCTTTGCCACAGTCTCTGTAATGTTGTCTCAACCTCAAAGGTTGGCACAGGCTGGTAACACAAACCCCGTGCTAGTGGCCTGTGACTCCATCTGCTCTACTAATACTGAAAATATGTGGAGTCTGCTCCTTCCAGGCTTCCTTCAGACTTGTTTGACCCCCCTGTTTGCAAGGTCTGATTTCCCAAGCAGTCCCTTTTTGGAGAGGAAATCCAGATTGTTTTGAACAAGCAAAATACCTACTGAGCTGCTTTGTATCCCAGGTTTGTAGGGAGGAATTAACAACAACAACTGCTCAGCACATGAAGTTACAGCTTTGTAAATCCAGGTGTGTGAGGGCAGATGCTCTGATGCTGCAGGGTGAGTGGAGGATCCTGTCCCCAGCCCTGGGGGACAAGTGGAGGACCCACCCTCAGTGCTGCCCTGGGTCTCTGGGGGGGTCAGCTCTGCTCCCTCAGTACACCGTGCACCAGTTGCTGCCGTCGCTGGGCATCAGCCCCCCCGTGATGAGGAGAATCAGATCCACGAACCACCAGATCCCCAACCCCCCCAGGGTCAGCAGCTTCCCCACTGCCGTCCCGGTGTGGCCCAAGCAGAACCGATCCACTCCGAAGCCCCCCAGGAAAACCGAGTAGAGCAGAGTGGTTATAAAATAGTGTCCTGTGTACCTGCAAGAAGAGAGGGGGCTCAGGGGGGGGCTGAGGGGAGATCCCCCCCCAAACCTGGGGTGAGCCGGGCCCTTCACGTTCCTTACACCGGGGCTCCCTCCCGTGGGTACCGGGGGAGGTGCAGGGCCCGGGGGAGAGGAGGAGGGAGCCGAGGGGGTCCCGGGGAGGGAGCGGAGCCGAGGGGGTCCCGGGGAGGGAGCGGAGCCGAGGGGGTCCCGGGGAGGGAGCGGAGCCGAGGGGGTCCCGGGGGAGCGGAGCCGAGGGGATCCCGGGGGCAGAAGAGCCGACGGGGTCCCGGGGGTGGGAGCGGAGCCGAGGGGGTCCCGGGGGTGGGAGCGGAGCCGAGGGGGTCCCGGGGGGAGCGGATCCTACTTGACGCAGGGCCGTCCGCCCCGTAGGAAGCTCCGGGGCTCGGCGCACTCGATGCCGTCCAGCGCCCGGCACTGCACCCGCGTGTGATCCACCTCTCCGTAGGCCTGGCCACCGAACTGCGGGCATTGCGGGCGGGCTCAGGCTCACGCCGGGCCCCGGGAGGGGTGATCCCCGCCGGTAGCCGGGCCCCCACCGGGCCGCCCCCTCCCCTCCCCTCGCCGCCCGCCCCTCACCTTCACGCAGCCGTGGCCCAGCTCCTGCTGCGCTGTGGCGTTCCCGCCGTGATCCACCGGCTCCTCGCACTCCACGAACTCCTCGGGGCTGTAGGGAAGGAGGGAGCGCTCAGGGGGGGGATGGCGGCGAGGCGGCCGCGTCCCGCCAGCCCCGTCCCGGTGCTCACAGGTAAGTGCAGAGGACGAGCGGTGACTGCGGGTCGGTGTAGGCCCAGGCGGCACCGGGCGGCCCGGGGACGAGGCCGTCGTTGTCGGAGGCGTTGCGGGGTGCGGCGCGGGAGGCTCCGTGCAGCAGCAGCACGTTGCCCAGCAGCAGCGCTGCCTGCCCGCACAGCAGCGCGTACCCCACCGGCCCGGCCCGCCCCGGCGCCATGGCGGCGGCCGCTGCTAGGAAACGCTGCCCTGCCCCGCCCCGGCCTCGCAGCCAATGGGAGCCGGGGATTCGGCCTGGGGGGCGGGGCTTAGGAGCTCGCAGCCATTCAGAGCGAAGGCGGAGGAAGCTGCCGGGAGGTCAGGCGGAAGCGTTCGCAGAACGAGGAGGCGATTGGCTGTCGGGGAGGCCGAATCAGCCTATGGGAGAAGGGTAGGGGCGGGGCTAAGGCTGGAGGCGTGGCCTCTCCCTTCCCGCGCCTCGCCCGGAGCTGCGGAACCGGAACCGGGAGCGGAACCGGGACCAGGACCGGGGCGGCTGCTTGTTCCGCCCACGCCTCCCGCACTCCCCGTAGGGCTCGGACGCGCTGCCCCGCTCGGTGTGAGGTGCAGGGGCGCGGTGGGCGCCGTCCGAACCCGCCCCGGGGTGTGAGCGATGCGGTGCGGGGGGGTCCCCGGTCCGGTCAGCACCGGGGAAGCCTCGGTCTCTCCTCCCACGTGTCCGTGTGATGTTGGACAAAGCCGTGGGCAACCGGGAGCTCCCTTTGGCCGGTGTTGGCCGTTCTGCTCATGCTCAGGGCTGTAGGGATCTGAGGGTCGGTGATGAGCCGGGGATAACGGCACTGCGGGTACACAGAGGGCGGGGGGTGGGTTCGGGGATCCTGCTCTTGATGCTCTACACCTGCACAAGCTGCTGCCTGTTCACTGAGGTTTTCTTCTTCCTCGTTTATTCTCCGGGGTCCTGAGGTCATCAGGCTGGCAATGCCAGACGCGGTGTGAGGCAGGTTCATTAACTCTGCTGGGAGCAAACCACGTAATTGGGTAAGAATTCACCTGGGATGGAGCCACTGCCTGGCCTGGTTGGTGCCCGTCAGCCAGAGATCCCTGGTGCCATGGTAAGGGGTGTGCTGGGGCTGGCAGTGAGGTCCTGACTGCAGCCCAGCTCCTCAGTGCCACACTGACACTGGTTGTGCTGGGTGGAGAGGACGTGGGAGGCAGCAGAAGAGTCAGGGAGTCCCATTCAGGGCTCCCCATTACCAAGCCAAATTAAACAATAATTCGGTGCCTTTCAACTCCCAGTCCCAGGGCGTTTCGCTGGTGTTGGCCTCGTAACCCCTCACGTGGAGAAGCAGCCACAGGGCCAGGGCTGGGGCAGAGCAGGGATCAGAGAATCATAGAATCATAGGATGGGCTGGGTTGGAAGGGACCTCAGAGCTCATCAAGTCCAACCCTTGATCCACTCCCCCCGTGGTTCCCAGCCCATGGCACTCAGTGCCACATCCAGGCTCTTTGGAAATATCTCCAGACACGGAGAATCCACTCCTTCCCTGGGCAGCCCATTCCAATGCCTGATCACCCTCTCCAGAAAGAAATTCTTTCTCAGCTCCAACCTAAACCTCCCCTGGCACAACTTGAGACCCTGCCCTCTTGTCTTGCTGAGAGTTGCCTGGGAAAAGAGCCCAACCCCCCCCTGGCTCCAACCTCCTTTCAGGGAGTTGCAGAGAGTGATGAGGTCTCCCCTGAGCCTCCTCTTCTCCAGCCTCAACACCCCCAGCTCCCTCAGCCCTTCCTCACAGCAATTCTGCTGGATCCCTTCACAGCCTCCTTGCTCTTCTCTGCACCTGCTCCAGCACCTCAAGCTCCTTCCTGAACTTCCTGAGGGGCCCAGAACTGGACACAGGACTCAAGCTGTGGCCTCCCCAGAGCTGAGCACAGGGGCAGAATCCCTTCCCTGGACCTGCTGGCCACGCTCTTCCTGAGCCAGCCCAGGATGCCATTGGCCTTCTTGGCCACCTGGGCACACTGCTGCCTCCTCTTCAGCTTCCTGGCAATCCCAGCTCCCTTTCTGCCACTCTGTGCCCAGCCTGGAGCTCCCCATGGGGTTGTTGTGGCCAAAGTGTCCTGATACCCTTCAGCCTGGCAAAGGTACCTTTGGCATTTGCTAGGAAAGGGAGTTTTAACAGGATTTCTGAGACTTTCCCTGCTGATTCTACAGCTTTGTCAGAAAGAGCTGTGAAAACATCAGGAGATGTGGGTTGGGGTGTTCATTCCCTGCCCTCTCCCCTGTTTTCTGGAGCCCAGCAGAGTCACCTAACTCCACGAGTACCCATGGACACACCAGCTACACCCTGACCACACTGCTGCAGTGCCACCAGACAAAAAAAGAATCTTGTAAAGCCCTGCAAGGGGACTGGCAGTGACAAAACAGAGTGAAGGAAATGCCCCTTTGCCTGGGCTTGTATGGTTTTTGTTTTTTTTTTTTAGAAAGTTCACCTTGAGATACTTATTGTTTCTGCCTTCTATGGCTGTTTGAGAGACTATTGCTCCTATTTAGGCCTTTGAAAGAATGAAACATCTATTTTTAACATAAGTAATCTCTGAGGATCTTGTCTGCAATGGGTTTTCTCACTTTGCCTTATTCTAGTCATAAAATCTGTGCTGATGGCAAGGAGCCCCTTATCCCAGTGCTTGCCTCTCAGGTTTCCTTTATGACTTGCAGAGCTCTGGGATTTGTTGGTTTGTTTCACGTGGCTCTTCTCTAACAGCATCTTCCACTGTGTTTGAGCTCTGCTGATGAGGGTGTTTCAGGTGGGCTTCCACAGGGTTCTCCAGATTTCTTGTTTCCAAAGTTGGCACTTTTGCCTTTTACCCCAAAAGTGTGTTCAGAAGCTGCGTGAGCTCTCCCTCCTCCTTTTTGGTCCTTTTCTGGAGCTTTGAGGTGTGTTGTCTTCAATCCCTTCTGTTGCAGGGCTGTGACAGTGGTGCTGAGTGACAGGAGAAGTCAAGGGAGATGGGTTTGGCTCTTGCTTAATACTGACCTGGGAATCTCATGCCCCTCAGGCAGGAACCGTGGGGTGAATCATGTTTGTTATTGGTATGGTGACATCTGCAACTGATCCATGATATTATCCTAATCCATGGGAAGCCTCCTGCATCTTGGGTAGCACTCAGCTGGTGGGAATTACAGAGTGTTACCTGGCTCAGGAGCTTGTGCAGCTTCCATGAGGGTTGGGGATGTTGTAACCTCTCTGTTGTGTCTGACATCAAGGGGGGAACAAACCCCTCCGTGTCCCCTTGCAGTGCCCAACGTGTCAGCTTCCTGCCTGGCTCTGGGCTCTGCTCTGGCACACTCAGTAAAACTGGATGCAGGGGGTTGATTTGTCACCTCCTTCCTACAGGAACAGGAGGTTTTCTGGAGGCTGGAGGGGGAAAGCTGAGCTGCAGGTTGTCTGACGATGGCTCCTGCAAAAAGGGAGGCAGAGTTTTGGAGTGCAAAAGGGCAAATCAGTGTTCCCTCTGGAGTCACTCCCAGCAGAGTCAGCAGTGTAAACCTCTGAGAGAATCCCCTATGGTTAAGGATGAAAAAGAGAAAAGATCCTGACAGGATTAACTCCTGTAAGGAGAGTGGATCAGGTCAAGCTGTTTGTGTGAGTTTACTGTATGTAGAATTAAAACTTGTAATGTATGTTAATGAATTTGTATTCATAACCAGTAGAATTCAGGGTTAAACTGAGAAAGAAGTGAACAAAGTGGCTGAGACATGTCAAGACCCTAACGGGATTCACTTCTGTCTTGGAGATAATTAGGAGTCTAAGTCCTGGCAGTGCCAAGGTGAGCTGGGCACTGGGGGAGTGCAAACACCTGCACAGAAGTCAGGATGAGGCTGCCATGACCAGCAGATAAGGGGAAGATAATTGCAAGGGTCCAATTATCCTCTATAACAAGAGGATGAAGTCATAGAAAGCAAGAAAGGTAAAAAGTTCAACCCTGAGGAAGACTTCGTTACTTCATCTGAAGACCCTGAGACATATCCCCAAAAAGAGGACTCCACCCAGACTCCTCCTGTCATGAATATTATGATTACATGTTACTATCTTATGAATATGTATGTAAGGATGATGTAACCTCCCCTTTTAATGTATAAATATCCTAACCCTTTCCTTTAACCCTCGGAACTCTTTGTCCAGCGCGAGCTGGGAGTTCCCCGGATCCAAAAATAAAAACCTTTGCTGTTTAAAGGCTCAAAACTCTGTCTCTAAACAGTTTGGCTTGGCCTTTTTCGGCTTCAAGGAGAGGGGGAAGACTTGTGCCAACTGCTCAGCCTGGTTTATTAGTGGTGTCTTTTGCCTTGTGTGTCTTCAAAACCAATTCCTGAAACAGTACAGAGGTCACTCAGACCCCATGAGCACAGGGGAGTCTGCAGGTGCTTCTGGTTGTGCCTTTGGGTGTTTTGTTCGGGGGCAGCAACCTACTTGGGGGAAAAAAAAAACCCAAAACGGGCTCAAAGAAACCCATGAAGCTCCCTCCACACTTGGAAAACCAGGAGAGGTTATCAGCACCTGAGAAGCTGTCAGCAGCACTGGGTGTTGTTTGTCCTGGCTCTTGCACAGTGCTTATCACCATGGCACGAGGCAGCTCCTGTGTCACTGATGGGTCACAAGTTGTTTATTCCTCCTTCTCCCAGAGGAAGATGATGCTGGGAGAGGGAGAGAGAGCCCTGGGAGGTGATCCGTGGGTCATGGAATCGTGTGCCCAGGTGGCCAAGAAGGCCAATGGCATCCTGGGCTGGCTCAGGAACAGCGTGGCCAGCAGGTCCAGGGAAGGGATTCTGCCCCTGTGCTCAGCTCTGGGGAGGCCACAGCTTGAGTCCTGTGTCCAGTTCTGGGCCCCTCAGCTCAGCTCAGGAAGGAGCTTGAGGTGCTGGAGCAGGTGCAGAGAAGAGCAAGGAGGCTGTGAAGGGATCCAGCAGAATTGCTGTGAGGAAGGGCTGAGGGAGCTGGGGGTGTTGAGGCTGGAGAAGAGGAGGCTCAGGGGAGACCTCATCACTCTCTGCAACTCCCTGAAAGGAGGTTGGAGCCAGGGGGGGGTTGGGCTCTTTTCCCAGGCAACTCTCAGCAAGACAAGAGGGCAGGGTCTCAAGTTGTGCCAGGGGAGGTTTAGGTTGGAGATGAGAAAGAATTTCTTTCTGGAGAGGGTGATCAGGCATTGGAATGGGCTGCCCAGGGAAGGAGTGGATTCTCCGTGTCTGGAGATCTTTCCAAAGAGCCTGGATGTGGCACTGAGTGCCATGGGCTGGGAACCACGGGGGGAGTGGATCAAGGGTTGGACTCGATGATCTCTGAGGTCCCTTCCAACCCAGCCCATTCTAGGATTCTAGGATTCTATGGAAGAGTTCCCGAGGAAGAGCTGATGGAGGTCAGGGCACACGGGGGGGCAGCAGCAGCCTCTGTGCCCGCGGCTCCTCCTGGGGACTTTTTGTCTCTCCCTTCAAGTTTCTCATGGGGATTTTGGGAAGAAAAAGGCAGAGGAGTCACAGTGTCCATGGGCTGCACAGGGCCGGGTGTTGGTGTGGGACCCCCTGGCTCCCGGGACTTTGTTTTTCCCTAAGAAAGCGCTGGGAATGTGAACGCTGGGTCCCTCTCGGGTCTCTGCCCCGGGGCTGTCCCGGGCTGGGTGTCCGGGGTGTTCCCCGTCGCTGTCCCCATCCGGAGCCGCCCCCGGGGCCGTGTCGGGCGGAGCGGCTCCGCCTCGGGGCGGTGCGGCGCAGGCCCCGGTCCGGCTCCATAAGGCCGCGGGCCCCCGGCCGGACCCAGCGGCCCAACCGGGAGGGGCGATGCGGACACCGGGAGCCATGGCCTGGGCGGTGCGGAGCTGCCTCTGCCTCCTGCTCCTGGCCGTACCCGGGCAGCCGGGACGTGCGGGTGAGTGCGGCGGGACGGGACCGGGACCGGGACCAGCACCGGGACCCCTCCCTCCAACCGGGCCTCTTCCCGCCCCGCTTCCCATCCCCGTCCCTTCGCCAATCCCCCCCCCCCGGGCCCGGCCTGGCCCTGGGTTCAGCTGGGGGGCTCTGGAAGGGTGCGGGGGTCGGAGGTGTCGGAGGGAGGAGGGTGCCGAGGGTGTCAGCACAAGCTGGGCCCAGCCCGGGACCGTCGGGAAGGTTCGGTGAGTTCTGAGATGGTGCTGAGGGGGCCTCGGTTCGGGGCAGGAGGTCTGGGCCGGGTGGCGGGGTGTGCAGGTGGTTCTGCTCCCGGTTCATCCCTCTCCAGGTCCTTTTCCAGGCTTTTCCCAGGCAGGTGGCAGTCTGCCCGGCTCCCGGGGCTCCCAGGGTTGGTGTGGTCAGCTCCTGGGTGCCATCATCTCCCTGCCCAGAGGATGTGGTTGGTGTTCCTCTGGGGAGGTGTCAGAACGCTCACAGCTGATTCCAGGGGTGTTTGGAGGGCTCTGTGCCTTCCCCTCCTTGTCCTCACCCATCCTGGGCTTAGGGCTTTGCTGCTGCCCCTGGGGTTGTTTCCTGGGGACAGAACTTGGGGCAGTGCTGGGTCATTTCTGTCAGACACCACCCTCACTTCATCAGCTTCTGACATGCTGATTCTGTGGTGCTGATCGATCTAAACCCTTCTGTTTATGGGCTTTGGATATATACATGATAGAGTGAAGTGTCTCCTCTGTTGTTGTTTTCCTTCTCCTGAAGGGATTTATGCTCTGTGTTAAACTTCTGTGTTTATCATCGATGCACAGGACCCCTTCACTGAGTGGCTGAATTTTCCTCACAGTCAAAATATAAAATAATAACTCAGATCATAACAGGAACCATCCCTAAAACGCTGCCTCACGCTGTGCTCTCCTCCTTGCTGCCTCTCCGGAGGGATTCTCGAGCACAGACCCTATGAGGAGAGGCTGAGGGAGCTGGGGGTGTTGAGGCTGGAGAAGAGGAGGCTCAGGGGAGACCTCATCACTCTCTGCAACTCCCTGAAAGGAGGTTGGAGCCAGGGGGGGGTTGGGCTCTTTTCCCAGGCAACTCTCAGCAAGACAAGAGGGCAGGGTCTCAAGTTGTGCCAGGGGAGGTTTAGGTTGGAGATGAGAAAGAATTTCTTTCTGGAGAGGGTGATCAGGCATTGGAATGGGCTGCCCAGGGAAGGAGTGGATTCTCCGTGTCTGGAGATCTTTCCAAAGAGCCTGGATGTGGCACTGAGTGCCATGGGCTGGGAACCACGGGGGGAGTGGATCAAGGGTTGGACTTGATGAGCTCTGAGGTTCCTTCCAACCCAGCCAATTCTATGATTCTATGATTCAGTGCTGCCAATCTCTCCTGGTCTGTTGTTCCTGGAGTTTTGAGGTGCCTGGTGGCTTCTGGTGGAAGCTGCCTGGTCAGCAGTGATCCATCTCCAGAATGTGGGGTGCTTGTGCTCCGGGTGGACTGGGCAGTGTTTTGAGGAGTGATATTTTGGTTCCTACTTGAGAGAGGGGAGGAACGAGTTACCTGGTTCAGTTTATTCATCCACGTCCAACTTTTGGGTTGGAATGTGGAAGCTTTGGACACTCCCCAATGGAGAGGGATGTGAGGTAGATACGGGTGGTACCGGAAACTACTAATTGAAAATTCCTGAATGAACATAATCATCTAGTGATGTGTAGCCTTAGGAAGTGTGTGTAGTGGAGGTTTCCCTCCTGTTTGTGTCCCTAGGAGACAAACTGCATAAATTTATAAAGAAACTAAAGTATCAGACATTGCCATGAGCAGGGACTGGTTTTCACTGCTTGATCTCTTCCCCAATACTTGGTGCCATCCGTGCACCATGATGTTCTACCTGTGCTTTGCCAGTTTTTAAAAGAATTCTTTAAGTGTCTAAACTGTTTGGTTTGGATTTCTGGGGAGATGCAGTGTTTTGTTAAGATAATTCTTTTGTTCAGCTCATGAAAGGCACAGCACTGCCTCACCCATGTTTCAGCAAATCTGGGACAATCATTCAGCAGAGCAAAGTGGTGTTTTTGTGGTTATTTCCTCCCTGTGAAGAATTAAAAGAGGAAAAGGATTTCAGTGTAGCTGATACTGCCTCTTGGAGTGCTTTGCTTTTGGAACGAGGAAGTTTGAAACGTGACTTTGTAGTTTTTTGCCTGTCTTGATCAGTCTGGATTTCTCAAGCTAAAATGAAAAAAGACCCCAAATTTATTTACTTCTCTTTACTAAAAGTTCAGTGATGGGATTTGCATTGCGTGGTTTCCTTTGGTAGCCAAATGTGAAGACAGTGACATCTCCAAAGAGCAGTGTTCCCACGAGCCTCCCCTGTGTGGAGGGAGATGACAATCTGCAAAGCTGAGCCATGGAGGAAGTGTGTGGGCTCTGGGTGTGAGGAGCTCCTCAGGGTGGAAGGGCAGAGATGTGTCCCAGTGAGATAAATCCCCTTGTCCCAGGGAATATTCTGGGTTTGCTCTGCTTCTCCTTGCAAGAAGGTCCCAAGGTGGGGAGGATGTGACAGTAGGGCAGTGATAATCCATTTTGTGACACAAGAGTAGCTGTTGTCTTGCTTTAGTGGCTTCAGTAAGGGCAGAAGGAGTAGTAAGAGTCTAGACAGGAAATACTTACAGCATAGGTCAGGATTTCAGCATTAGGGAGGTAAGAATTCTCTAGCAAACACTGCTCAGTGTCCTCATTAACACCCAGCACTCCCAGTAAAACACCAGGAGAAGTGACTTGAACCATTCTTGACAGCTGGAACGCTACACAGATATTCCAGGTGAGGAATAAATCAAGTAGAGGAATTTAATTCTCTTGCCATGGTAGTTGTTCATCTTTTCCTACCTTCAAGAAAAGCACCGGGACACAAGGAGACCCTCTTGGTCAGGAGATTTAGAGCAAAGGAGGGAGGAAACTGAAAGAAAAGTCACAAGGAGGAGGAACCTGTTGAAGAGCAGCTGGACAGATGTTCCCGGGTGCTTTGGAGCACTCTCTAGCCTTTGAGGCATGGGAGGAGCTGAAACCTCTGGCTTTCATAGGAAATATTCCTGCTTTTAGCAGAAGATCTGCTAGCTTGCTGCTCTGTATAAATATCTAAATATTTTTAAGTGGGCCTGGATAATATTTACATAGTGAAAGTGAAGGAGATGTTTGCTTTCAGTAATCCAAAGAATAAACCTCACTGCAGCTGGCAGCAGAAAGGTCAGGTGCACCTAAAAATGCTTTTCCTAATATGTAATAGATGGAAGAAAGATGCTGAGGGACTCATCCCTGGTTACACAGCATTCTGGAAGGACATCTGGGAGCCAGTTCACACAGGTTTCTCCTCAAACAGATACTTGGCAAAGTCTTTTCTGGTTTTGTAGGTGGGAGGCTACCAGGCAGAAGGGACCCATCCTGTCCAGCTCCTCTGGGGCTTCAAACAGAGCCAGGGCAGTTGGGTGGAGATGTGTGTGTGGAGCTGAGGGGGGACGAGGTGGCTGTGTGAAGCCTTTGGCATTTCTTCTAGTGAGCAGTCTGCTGCCTGAGTGTGCAATGAGTGGGGCAGCTGACCTCATTCCTTCATCATAATCAATTATAATAATGGTTAATTTAATGACTTTGTGTATTTGATGCTTTAGCACCTTTTGACTCAGACACAGGCAGCTGATAGAAGGTTGGCACGCAGCACTGCTGGCTGATGCTCTGGTTTTGGCCAAACCTTTAAGTTTATGGTGGGTGCAGGCACAGGATAAATCCAAAGGGAATGTTAGCAATGCCTTAAATCTGCATGGTGCTGATTTTCTTTTCCTGGCTCTGTTTCCACTCTCGGGGACTGAGCAAATTGAAGTAGATGAATACAAGAGTCAGTGGTCATACTGGGTCCTCTCTGAGGTTCACTGACAGACAGCTTGAACTAATTTGGGTAGTGTCAGATAATTTCAGTGTTTTGCTTACTCTACAGAATGAGGTCTGTGAAGACAGGAGATGCAGCTTGACTTTGCTGAATACAGCTCTCCCCTGTCACCCCGAGAGCTTCCCTGAGTGTCTGAAGAGCCCCACATGATTCCATGGATTTCAAGCTCCTGCACACCATGGAACATGCACAGAATTCCTCCTGTGGATTTGGGGCGGGGAGGGGAAGGTGATTCACATCTTCCCAGTTGCCTCCAATGCTTGGCAATTAAAGGCAATCTTTAATGAGACAAGATAAATACAGGGGGAGCAATTGTGGTTTTCTCCTTGGGTATCCAGTCTCCAGCAGTGTTACAGCCAGGGATGGGTGATAAGAAGCACATGGTGAGGAGCTGCACACTCAGACTGCAGCCTTGGCCACTGGTAGGGAACATCTGAGTACAAGAAGCCCTGCAAGTTACTGAAAACCTTCTTGCAAACTGCTGTGCTTAAAAACCACACTTACTGTCTTGCAACGAAGCTTCTCAAAAGGGGATGGAGAAAAAGCTACAAAAAATAACAGATAGGAGGAAAACAATATAAATATCCTCAAAGATCTTTTGTGAAGAACAGCTGAGTACCCAGGCTTGGGTTTTGCTGTTGGTTCTGTTAGATCACCTTTCCTTTGTGTGTGGATGAGTCTGTACATCAGCAGATGTGATTTCAATGTGATCTGTGCTGAAACGTGAGGAGGGAAGGGATGGTTTTGCCAGCAGAGAAAGGAGAACTGAAAGCTGAAAGCTTTTTGCATGAAGTTTTAAATTCTAGTTCAAGGGCTGCTTTTCTCTTTAGTTGCACCAGAAAGCAAGCTGGTGCCTTCCAACCCTTCTGTTTGAGCTTGTGCTGATTGGAAGTTCTTAGTTAAGCAGGACAAACACCTCTGATGATGATGATGATGAATTCTGCCACATGAGGGAAGGAAGGGAAGAGCAGGATAAGGTGTTCCAGCTGACACCAGCTCCCAGACTGGGGTAATGAAGGGAGGGAAAGAGAGGGGAGCAAGTGGGGTCAGAGCTCAGAGAGCTGAACACTGCTCTGTTCATGCTGTTCCTCTAAGAGCAGACCTCTCGGAGTTCCACTCTTCCCAGAAATCCCTCCCAGTTTTGCTGCCTTCATATGATGATTCACTCCTTTGTCTTCTCCTTCCAAGCTGCTTTTGGGGAGGCACGTGGCTTCCTGAGCCCTGCAGAGATAAACCATGCCCTGGTGTTTCCCTTGCATGTCCTAAGAGAGTCTCAAACCTCTGTCCCAGTGTCCCAGTGTCACATCCCCTGCTCCTAAAGGCTCTTTGGGACAGCAGTGGGGATGTAACAAGTGCAAGGCAGCAACGTGTAAGAGCTTGGAACCAGATCCAAGCAGAGTGTGTGGCTGGGGATGACGGCTGTAGAGAAGTGATTTGCCTGAGTACGTTCATCTGGTGGCTCATCCCAGGGAAGGAACAGCCCTTCCCTTACCTGTTTCCAGGCCAGGCAGATATTGACACTGTACTTTCTGCAGCCTGTCAACATTAGGACTGTTGTCAGGAGGTTTATCTGATTTTTCAATACTTTTTTCCCAACAATCACTGTAATTATGAAACTTCTCCAGTATATGTGCTGCATTATTTCTCGAGGAGCAAGGGAGCTCTGCCTGTGCTGGTGTGACAGACTGTGTCACAGCTCTGTGCAGTGCTGTGTGCTCCAAATGGCACAGATGTGTGCTGACAGGGAGAGAAGTTGAAAGCAATCAAAGTGGTTTCGCTTCCTCTTTGGGGGTACCAGCGGAAGGAGCAGGGAAACCCTCGCTGCCGGGGTGCAGATTGGAAGTGCTGCCCCGAGGTGATGTTCCTGGTGTTCCCTTCCCCCTACCTTTGGGTCTGGAAGCTCAGGCTCCTCCGATGAGCTCACTGATTCCATTGCCATGAGCTAGTAAAACTCTTGCTCTTAATCCTGCCTGCAATCCTGGGCAACCAACCTCCCACTTCCCAGCGGAGCAGCACCCGAGCTGACAGCACCCACTGATGGGAGAAGCCATTTACACCTGCAGTTTATTCTTCTTGACACACCTGGTATAGAACAGTTCCTTGCAAAGCTTGATGCCTTAAAAAGGAAACTTGGACTGCAGACTTTGGTTTGGTGCAGATCTGCCTGGCGTTGCATGTGCAAATAATTTGTAAAGTGATCTGCAAAGAGGCCACGTGGCTGCATGTGTTGTTTGGTAAGGTCCTTCAGAGCTCTCTAAGAACACCATGAGCAGGGCTGGCCTTGTCTCAGGGGTTGGCTGTGCTCTGCAGGACAGGGGTGTCACACAGAGCTCTGCTGGAGCCCCCAGGACTCCTCCCCAGAGCTGCCTGGCCCAGCTGCTTCTGCTCTTGCAGCGTGGGACATCTGGTTCTGACACTGCCTATCTGGGTGTCCTTGGGCAAGTTCTGTGAGTGCTGACCTGCTTTGCTGAGTGCTCTGGTTCCTGCTGATGAGAGGTGCTGGTGTGTGGGGCAGGCACTCATCAGTCACTGGAATGCAGAGCCTGCAATTTGAAATCTTCTGGGGAATGAGGTGTCTGCTCTGAGTCTGGTGTTTGCTCTGGACTTTTACAAGGCAACCCAGGTGTGTTTGGCTCTGAGGTTTGCTCTGCTCTCCTGTGTGCCCCAGGACTTCTGGCTTGTTTGGGTTGGCACACAGGGGACTTTTCCTGGAGTACCCTTTTCTTCTTTGTGCCTTATCCTCCTAATTTCTTTGTTTCCTTAGCCAGTATTTCTCTTCTGCTTTCTAGGATTCCAGCAGGTTTCTCTGTTGTCTTCCTATGAAGTTGTAATCCCACAGAAGTTGGGAAGAGAACGGCGAGAGGCTTCCAGTGTCTCCTCAGCACAGGTACTGGGAAGTCCTGAAAACACCTTCAGTTTAGTATCTGCTTCCATAAAGGTTCACCAGAACTGCCTTGAAGTTCTCACAGAACACAGCTGGACTTGTCCAGCAGCAAACAAATCTCCATCCAGTGTTACTTCTGGCATTGCCTTCAGCTGCAGCAAACACCTCCCTGCTCCAGGGGTCACAAGTGGGTTTTTGATTGGGGTGCAGAAGTTGCATCATGAAAGTTGTTCAGCACTGGATGAGTTTCAGAGAGGTGGTGGGATTGTTATCCTGGGAGATGCTAAAAATCTGACTGGAGGAGGCCCTGAGCAGCCAGGAGGAGGTCTGGTGAGACAACCTCCAGCACTACTTTCCACCTCTATAGAATCCACTGAAGCCAGGTAGCTGCAGACTGCACACTTCAAAGCGTTTGGATTAGACTGAGTGCTTAGTCACAAATCTTGTCAACATTGGCAGAATTCAATATGAACAAAAATGCCTTTCAGGCCGTGGCAGTGGTTGGCTGGAGCTCCTGCTGTGCTGGTTGATGTGGTCAGGAGGTTCAGCTTATCCCCTGGTGTGCACCAACCAACCCTCCTGCTCTCTGTGCTGTGGGGGAGCACGAGGCTGGGAAGGCACCAGCTCACTGGGAATGGTCAGTGGGAAAACTGCATTGTCCTGTTCTAGCTATAACTAAGAGTTTTTCTGTGGAAGTTTTAGGAGGTGGTTCAAGGCTTGAGCTGCATCTCCAGCTGTATCTAAGCAGAGGAACAGAGGTCAGAGAGCTCTGGGAGGTGCCAGTGGTGATCTGAATGCCACGGTTGTGGCAGTAATGGAGTTTCAGAGAGTGTTTTCTCTCGAAATTCTGTTTGTTTCAAAGAATGTTTTATTCATTAAGATGTGTAAAATGCAGCTTTTTTTATATCCAGGACAAGGTGTCATATGGTGTTCAGATAGAGGGAAAAGAATACACGATTCATCTAGAAAAGAACAAGTAAGTGATGAATTTCTTGAGATTACTGAATTCCACCCATTTTGTCCAAATTACAAGCTGGTCAGTGCCCATTCCTGAGATCCCTTGGGGAGGGCAGCTACATGGTAGCCCTGGGAAACCTGCAGAGAGAGATGATGAGAGTGGAATCAGTCCCACAGTGCTGGCTGTCAGCCAGAAGGTTTTTTGAGCCTGGCAGCCCTGGTGATCCCCTCCAGGGAAGGAAGCAGTAGTTTGCTCAGAGGGGGAATCAGTAGCAGGACTCTCTCTGTTCACATCTAAAAATAAACAAACTGAACTGTACTTCAAGTAAATATTTCCACTTTCTTCTGGGTTTTATTTATTGTTTTAGGGTTTTTTTTTCCTGTCTCAGTAGCACAACAACACTAATAAAGGAGGAGACTGACTTTATGTCCAAGGCCTTAATATCCCTAACTTCCAGACAATGTAATTGTTGTCTGTCTTGAATTTAACTTGCAGCAATAGTTACCATTATTGCTTCCTAAAAGTATCTATACAATTGCTAAAAGAGACAGAACTATTTAAATGTGCCATCCCTTGAGGATCTGCCACTTGCCAAGCCCCTGACCCTTGGAAACATGGGAACTCAGCTCCACTGCATCAGTGCCCAGGATGGTTAGAGTTGTGGGAGACTTTCCCCATGTACTTCCTTCCAAAAATGGGGAAGATAAGTCATATGCAGCAGCCCCAGTGCTCTGATTTGTTTTATGTTTTATTCCTCATGAAAGCAGGCTTTGAGCACAATTTAATAGGTTTTGATGCTTGCTTTACTTGTCCAGGGTGAGGTAGTGAATTTGATTTCATTAGCAGTTCTGCCATTCTGGTAGCTTGGATTTTGCTGTGGAAATGCACAGTTTCAGTGTTAATTTTGCTTTGTTTTGCTTCCTTTTAAATGTTTCCTTATTTAATTGCACATATTTGTGACACTTCTGATCATCTTGCTGCCCTGCTATGGGGTCATAATCATTTATTGACATTGCTCCTGTATTCCTTCTTACCTTTCCTTACAGAGAACTGCTGCCCAAAGATTTCACAGTTTATACCTACAATAAGGAGGGGAAGTTGCAATCTGAAAATCCAGATGTCCAGGTGGGATTTCTTTCTGTCTTTTTTTATACCCTGATGCACTTGCCAGAGCAAACAGAGTGTGTTTGTTCCATATGCCCCCCGTGTCTACCTTCTGAAATGTGAACCTAGAGAGGACAAAATGGAATTATTGTGTCTCCTGGGGGTTGAGGGAGCTGCACAGCTGGGAAGTTGGGCAGCCCAGCTGGTGAGGGTGGCAGGGGTTGTTCTCTTCCCACTGGAGAGAGGTGATGGAGGAGTCAAACATCCTGCAGGACTGTTTTCTAGAAAACTAAACGGTGATTTGGCCCAAATCTGTAGGGAGGGGCTGGCCTTGAAATATTTGAGACAGGGTGGAGGAGAGAATTTAGGAGCAGGATGGCTTAGAGTCAAGTTAGGAAATGGAGTTGCTGGATAAAGCCCCTGAGCTCTGCTTGCCTGGTGCTCATAATGTGTTGGGTCAGGCTGCAGGCAGAGGCACTGAGGGGGACTTTGAGCTGCAGGGTGTAAGGAGCTGCTGACCCCCTCAGAGGGGAGAAGAGCATCTGCTTTATAGGGTAGGGAGGCAGGGATCTTGTTGTGCCCCTGGTGTCTTCGTTAGCTTTGTGTGTGTAAAATAGATTTGCATATGTCTCAGATGACACCAAGCTGGGGGGAGTGTGGATCAGCTGGAAGGCAGGAGGGCTCTGCAGAGGGACCTGGACAGACTGGAGAGTTGGGCTGATCCCAAGGGGATGAGGTTCAACATTCCAAGTGCCGGGTCCTGCACTTTGGCCACAACAACCCCATGGGGAGCTCCAGGCTGGGCACAGAGTGGCAGAAAGGGACCTGGGAGTCTGGATTGCCAGGAAGCCGAAGAGGAGGCAGCAGTGTGCCCAGGTGGCCAAGAAGGCCAATGGCATCCTGGGCTGGCTCAGGAAGAGCGTGGCCAGCAGGTCCAGGGAAGGGATTCTGCCCCTGTGCTCAGCTCTGGGGAGGCCACAGCTTGAGTCCTGTGTCCAGTTCTGGGCCCCTCAGCTCAGCTCAGGAAGGAGCTTGAGGTGCTGGAGCAGGTGCAGAGAAGAGCAAGGAGGCTGTGAAGGGATCCAGCAGAATTGCTGTGAGGAAGGGCTGAGGGAGCTGGGGGTGTTGAGGCTGGAGAAGAGGAGGCTCAGGGGAGACCTCATCACTCTCTGCAACTCCCTGAAAGGAGGTTGGAGCCAGGGGGGGGTTGGGCTCTTTTCCCAGGCAACTCTCAGCAAGACAAGAGGGCAGGGTCTCAAGTTGTGCCAGGGGAGGTTTAGGTTGGAGCTGAGAAAGAATTTCTTTCTGGAGAGGGTGATCAGGCATTGGAATGGGCTGCCCAGGGAAGGAGTGGATTCTCCGTGTCTGGAGATCTTTCCAAAGAGCCTGGATGTGGCACTGAGTGCCATGGGCTGGGAACCACGGGGGGAGTGGATCAAGGGTTGGACTTGATGAGCTCTGAGGTCCCTTCCAACCCAGCCCATTCTAGGATTCTATGATTCTATGAAATGTATGTAAATAGTGCTCAGGCAGGTGAGGAAAACTGTAGATGCACATTAGTGAAGGAATCACCATTCTTTTGCCATAGAGCCATGTTTGAAGTGCTAGAACTGTAGATGGAGGGCACGTGGTGATTTAACTCACAGCATATCACGTTGGGGAGTTGTAACTGCTTGGTCAGTGCAGGTGTAAGCAGTGGCACAGCCATTGCTGGGTGTTCAGAGGTACCTGGAATACTCCTGTAACATTCCCTTGTTTCCCCTGCAGGATCACTGCCACTATCAGGGCTACGTGGAGGGGAGCCTGGATTCAGTGGTTGCTGTCAGCACTTGCTCAGGGCTCAGGTAGCACAGCTCCTCTTTTGTGTCCCTATTGTCACGTGAGTCTCACTCAACCTGACACAAAATTCTTGTTTTTAAACCACTGCTCAGCCCAGTGGGGAGTCAGTGACCAGGGCCAAGCTGCAGCAGTGGCTGCCTTTGTGCCTGCCCTCTGTGCTGTCTTTGATTCCCATAGTTAACAGACACTCACAATGCCATTAAAGAAGTTGATTAATGCAGTCTGTTGTCAGTGTACAGCAAGTTGTTCTTTGACATGGATTTTGGGCTTCGTTTCTAATTTGTGTAGTTTATCACCACAAATAACTCTGTGGTGCAGAAGTGGAGAGGCAAACACTAGTCTGGAAATTTTACAAAACTGGCCCCAGAGCTTGTGCACTTCAGATTTAATTGGAATTCTTTTTCTGCCCTGGGCTAATTTCCATGTGTTTTGGGACACTGATTTTTTGCAGTGCCCCGCGGGACAGCAGAGTGTCAATACTGTATGTGAAATAAAGCATTTCTGCTTAGGGCTCACAATTTAATTTCTGGGGCATTGCAGAGTCTTAGAAAAATGTTTAATTTGCTGTGACTGGGAGGCCCTCTCCACTGAAAGGCTGCTTTCAGGCTTGAAATGAAGCACACAGTTCTGTGAGGACTGAGATATAGACATGCCTTCAGTTATCAAAGAATAATTGTTCCTTTGTTTTACTGCAAAGAGCTGTGTGAGCATTCCCTGTGAGTTTCTCACACGCTGCTGTGTTTTAGGGGTTTGGTGACAATAGAGAACATCACCTATGGCATTGAGCCCATGGATCCCTCTTCTGGCTCTGAACACATCTTGTATCGATTGGATAATGTGAAGAAGGAGCCCACGACTTGTGGGGTCACCCCTGAAGACCACGAAAGGGAACACACAGAGGAAAATCAGCACCCCAGTATGACCCAGCTGCTGCGAGTAAGTACTCTTCTGTTTCCTCCCCAGCCCCCTGGAACAGATTTTGTGAGTGTTCACTAAGAATACAGAAGCAGCTTATCAGATTTCCTGGGGCTTAGTGCATACCTAAAGGTTTCTGGTCCTGGGGGCTTTTCTGCACTGCTGAAGAACTCAGCTGCAGGTTCCTCCTGCACACAGTGGTGAGCAGTGGGTCAGATTGTTCATGGGCAGAGATTTGAGGGGTTTTTAAGGGCAGGAACACTGCCTGCATTGGAGTGGCTCATTAACAAGCATCAGAAGCCATTAGAATGTTGTGTTGTCCATTCCATTTGTCCAACCACCAGAGTACCAGTTTGGGGTGAAGGTCCCTCTTGTTTTTTAAAGACTGGATGTACAGAAACAAGATTGCAGTAAAAGTAGAGTAAGAAAAATCTTGTGCTTCACTTCAAGGTTGTTGGTGTTTCCTTGTTAGTGCCTTTCTGCTCCTTTATAAAGTGTAGACTGTCTTTCCAAAGAGTGTGAAAAGTAAAAACATCCCTTGCTTTTAAGCACAGGAAATCTTTGTGCAGGTCAGTTTTGGTGTAGAGAAATTGCTGTTGTGTTGGATTAATCTTCTTGCTTTTGGCTTGTTACTGTCTTGGCACAGGATGCTTTGGGTGTGCCTCTCAGACTACTGGTTGTGTCAAGTGAAATATGACAATGTCATGATTTTTTTAGGTTTTGTTTACACATGAAGTAATAAAATCAAAACTGTAAAAAACTTCATTTTTTCTACAGAGAAAGAGAGCGGTCCTGCATCAAACAAGATATGTGGAACTCTTTATAGTTGTGGATAAAGAAAAGGTAGGTGTAGTGTGTTGCTTTCCCTTCCTTCTCCCTAGGAAGTGCCTTGAAAAGCCCTCAGGCTTCGCTGATCCCAAAGGGGTTGTTGCAGGACAGTGACACTTCAGCCAGGGTTCTGCAAATCTGCTAACCTAAACCCAAATCAACGTGGTCTGTGCTGTACTCTGCCTTTGCTGTTCTCTCCTGAATATTGAGTTGTTGAGCAATAGCAATGAAGATGCTGCTGTCTTGATTAACATCTTCTTGACAGGAGATTTGGAGCCAAGCAAAAATGGTTTTCGTGTTACTGCTCAAAGTGTTTTGTTCATTCATTTTTCTAGCTCTTGTATTTACCTTGTCTTATGAATAAGTTTCTTTGTCTTGCAGTTTGAAGATTTTGGGAAGAGTGAAACAGAAGTAAGAGAACACATGGTACAACTGGCAAACTTCCTTGACAGTGTAAGTTAAAGCTATGCTGTGTGCAGCAGCCCTGCAGCTCTCTCTACTTTTGTCAACTTCCACCTTCCAACCAACTTCCAACAAACTCTTCCACCTAAAAATCCATCAAAGTCAAACCAGAAAGAGTAGATTCTTGCAATGAGAGAGGTAACACCAGACCACTTCTCCTTAGAAGGTCTTCAGAGATGTTTCTCCTTCCCTCCCCCAGATGTACATCATGCTGAACATTCGCATTGTGCTGGTTGGTTTAGAGATCTGGAAGTATGAAAATATAATTAGCACAGATGGAGGTGCTGGGGATGTGCTGGCAAACTTCGTGCAGTGGAGAGAGAAGAATCTTGTTCTGCGCCGGAGACACGACAGTGCCCAGTTTGTTTTGTGAGTTATGGTTTCTTCCTGTTGACTCTTAAGCAGCTTATTCTATTCCTGTCTGCTCAGCCATGCTGCAGAATCAAAAGTAGCTGCTGTGTTTCAGCAGAGAATCCAGTGCAGTCTGCTGGGGTTTATGTGCTTGTGGAAACCTTCCAGGTCAGCTTAGGTGCTTTGAAGTTCTCTGTGGTCCTTGGACTTGGTGTCCTGGCTGACAGGTATATTGCTAAATAACAACTTTTTTTCTTGTCCTCCAATGTTTTCTGTTGTGTTGTATGAAGCTTCTGTTCAGGTAATCCTTTGTCAATTTGTGTGCTGGTTAGACTTGTAATCTAGGGCTTTTTCCACTTGAAAATGAGCTTTAAACCTAGTGCAGAGCACTGGATTTCAGTGGAGAAAAAGTTGTTTTTGCAGTTGCTATCCAGAAACAAGCTGTGAGGTTGACATGTGACACTGATCCCTATGTCCCTACTAACACAGAGCTTCCTGAGCTGCTGGCTCTGCCCCACTTCCAGGATGCCTGTCCCTGAGCACTTCCCACAGATAGTGCAGCCCTGGGGAAGTCCCTGTGCTCAGCAGGGAGAGGGCAGGGACAGGGGGACACCTTGCATGGGGACAGCAGAAGTTCTTCTTCCTCCAGGAGGTGGGAGCCTCTTCTCCTCCCAGTCAGAACAGCACCATGGGGGTGATGAGGGAAAAATGGCTGAAAAAAGTAGTTTTGAAAGTTCTTTTATATGAGCTAAAACGCAGTGTGTTGTGCTGTTGTCCTTAAAGAACAAAATAAAAGAGTGTAATGAGAAGGAAGTTGTCAAGGAAAGGAATCTATGGATTTTGGCAGTAGTAGAAAGGCAGCTAACAGCCAATTAAAGCAAATGATTTTAAGGGTGGACTGTTTAGCTCTTTATGTTTAGAGGGAAGCTGTTGGGATAGGCTGACTTTCTCTGCAAACTCTTGTTTTAATTTCAAAGAAGAAGAGAACCATGCACAGAAAGATAAAGCTGAACTGGTACATTCAACCCCACAGTCAGCAGTCGTGCCTCCAGCAGTGCTGGGAAAGCAGATTTTGTGCCCCCCCCAGCAGAAGCCTGGTGTGGAGCAGCTGGAGGGGTGAGCAACGTGTCTGTGCAGCCAGAATAATTCCCTTTCCTTTTTTTCCCCATGGCTGTAGGAAGAAGGGGTTTGGTGGCACAGCTGGCATGGCCTATGTTGGAACAGTGTGCTCCAAGAGCCATGCAGGAGGCATTAATGTGGTAAGATATCATTAGTGATAATGGGAATGGGACCAAGGTAAGGGTTTTGCACTCCAGGAGTCTTCTTGGAAGTGCAGAATCTTAAATAATAAAGCTGAAGTGGGGGCTTTTATGTGGTGTCCAACCATTTCTGGCAGTTCCATGATGATCACAGCTTTTCTATAGCCCTCTGCATCCTCTGCTCAGCTTCCCCTGCAGCACTCATGAAAAAGGGATGGGATTTTTCTGCACATTTCAAGCACCTCTGCCTTAGGAGGATGTGGGAGCTGTGGGTGTTCTCAAATCCAGCCTCTGGTGTTTGCTTGATCTGCAGTGTTGTGAACTCCTGGAGCAGTGCTGATTCACTGCCTTCTTTGTGTGGAACTGTAGGGCATTAATGACCCAAACTGCTGATCTGGGGCAACTGGCAGTCCCAGCAATCTTTTGTTTTCTTGGCCTGGTAACTGCATATTTAAGGAGATTGGGGCTGATGTGTAGAACTCTAGTTTTTGTCTGATAGTTGCTGCTGCACTGGCAAGCAGAGACCATTGGGCAGCCTCCCAGGTATGTTTGCCTAGCAGCTTTTGTCACCAAGCAGGTGACATGCACTTGGTTGGGAAGCAGCCACAGTTCTTCTGAGAATCCTTTTAATCCAGGGACAGGATGACAGAAGTGTCTTTTTGGCACATGAGTAAAGACTGACCTTCTCAGTATCAGCTGTCTTGCTGATTTTCTTCAGTTTTGCTCTTGTGCAGTTTGGAAGGATCAGCATTCAGATGTTTGCATCAATTATGGCTCACGAGCTGGGACACAACCTGGGAATGAACCACGATGATGAACGGGTCTGTCACTGTGGGGCAAGCAGCTGCATTATGAGCTCTGGAGCATCGTAAGTAACTGGCAAAAGGCAAAGCATTTTCTGAGGGTCAAAGCTTCTCCCCTGTGCACTCAGGTTTTTACAGGATGCTTTCATTTTCAAAGTACACCTGCAAAAAGCTGTGTCATGCTTGCAGCTCGTGGGGAAAGCGAATGGGACCCTTTTTCTGCAAACTCAGGGAGTGCGTATGGGTTGGCTTGGTGTTAAGATGGGCTCACATTCTCTCTTGCAGGGGATCAAGGAACTTCAGCAGCTGCAGTGCAGAAGACTTTGAGAAGTTAACTCTTAACAAAGGTGGAAGCTGCCTGCTCAATGTTCCCAGGCCTGATGAAACCTACAGTGTCCCATACTGTGGGAACAGGCTGGTGGATGCTGGGGAGGAGTGTGACTGTGGTTCACCAAAGGTCAGTAGCTGGTGTGTTTTACAGATGCTGGAGGGGTGGCCTTGCCTGCCCCTTGTGGGATGGGGTAGTGGGTGGTAGAGGAGCCTTTTCTGGACATTGACAGCACTTCTGCTTTCAGGAATGTGAGAGTGATCCTTGCTGTGAGCCAGGTACTTGCAGGCTCCGATCCGGTGCTGCGTGTGCTTATGGTGACTGCTGTAAAAACTGCCAGGTGAGAGTCCCAGCGTCTTGCTTGGAAGTGTTCTTCAGTGGCTGAGGAGAGCATTGGTGCATCCAGTGTCATGCACACACACAACACCCACTGAGGGCTCGGATCAACACCCCTTTTTGGGGGTCATGTTGCGGGTCAGGCACAGTGCTCGTCTCTGCTGTCACGTTCCTCTTTTCTGACGCAGTTTCCTCCTCCCCTCTCTCTTTAGCTCCTTCCTGCAGGAACTGAGTGTCGGGCGAGTAACAACGAGTGTGACCTTCCAGAGTACTGCAATGGCACATCCCAGTTCTGCCAGCCTGACTTCACTGTCCAGAATGGGCACCCCTGCCACCAGGAGGAAGCCTACTGCTACAACGGCGTCTGCCAGTACTACGACGCGCAGTGCCAGGATATCTTTGGCTCCAGTGAGTAAGAGCACAGTGTTAAAGTTTTTCTAGGAGACGTAGCTAAAAGAACATGCTAAGTTTATTTAAAATTTATTTACTTGTTTTCCTGTCACCAAGGCCAGCTGGCTTTGGCAAAGGCTTTGAGATAGTGGTATTTATGGCTTAGCCTGCACGCGTTCTTCCTTCATTACATGAAATGCTGTGCTGGTGATTAGAGTAGTAATTGTCTTGAACTGATTGTCTCTATTACAATGGGGCTTTGGTGTACAGGGATCTCAAGAAGCCATGAAGAAATATCCAATGACTTAACTGACCCTCTCTTTTTTAAACTTGGAACCTTGTAATGCTGATATTTTCACCTCGTTTTAATCAAGTTCTCAAGCTCTGTGCTGCATGCAACATGTAAGATGTATCAGGAGAATTGCTCTGGGTAATGGAGAGATGATGATGTGAGATGTTCCTGTCCCTGTTTAACTTGGTTCTTTTCTTGGGGGGGTGGCCTTTTTTTTGCAGAAGCCAAAGCAGCCCCCAACATTTGTTTTGATGAAGTGAATTCCAAAGGTGACAGATTTGGCAACTGTGGTTATCATGGCCATGACTACAAGAAATGTTCCAGCTCGTGAGTTGAGCCCAGCTCTTCAAGTTCCTAAATGTTTCACTGAGAATCCTTTTTTGGGTGCTGTAGCATCACTTTGGGGTGGTTCAGCAGGTGCCCTGGGGAGAGACCTGGCACCTCATAACCTCACTGATGTGTGTGTGTCTTTCTGAAAACACAGTGAGGTGGCTTAGAAAAGGTGTGTTTTATCCTCATTTGTGAAGCTGTTATTCGTTGTTCACCTACAGAAAAACAAGTAGCAAACTGTCATGCTTTCTTTAATGTAAAGATCCCAGCAGCTTATAAAATGAAGGGATAAACCTGTGCTCCTGCAGCACTGAAATGAGGCCCAAGCTCAGCTGTTGGGCGAGCTGCCTCGGAGTTTATTTCCCAGTAGCATCTTCCAGTAGAAAGAAAAAGATCACATCAGAAGTGTGACAGTCTTCTTCTCTGAATAAATTAAAGTGTCACTACAGTATTCCTGTGTTGATGTTGTAGGAATGCCATGTGTGGGAAGCTGCAATGTGAAAATGTGAAAACTATGCCTGTTTTTGGCATTAAGCCTGCTATTATCCAGACTCCCATTAGAGGCACCACGTGCTGGGGTGTAGATTTCCAGCTAGGCTCTGATGTCCCAGACCCTGGAATGGTGAATGAAGGCACTAAATGTGGTAATGGAAAGGTAATTATCAATTAAAAAACTATTTCTTACAGTCATAATTTTTTTTTTCCTGTGAATAACATTTTCAGCTGCATTGTTCCATTAATATTTATGGCCATTAAGTTTTTTATTGTAGTTAACTCAAAACTGAGCAGGTCCACTGGTTTTCAGCAGCACCCAGTACTGCAGTGCACATGCATAAAAAAATATAACAAGCCTTTCATTTAAAGATGAAGCAAAATAAGTTTTTTGGGAACCAGGATTGCTGCCCTGTCAGTGAGCAGGCAGAGCCAGGTGCACACAAGTGCCTGGTTGAGACAACTTGCAATTAAAACCCAGCTAAAGTAACAAGCCTAGCAGCTAAGCCCTGGCAGAGGAATGTGCATTCCACACACCCTCTCTGTGCACTCTTTAATTGCTGTTTCTTTACATTCAGGGGAGAGACAAAAGGCTCCCAGGGACAGCTCAGGCTGAGGAGCCTTTTGTAGGGCAGGAACATTTTATGGGGCTGGGGGTTCTCACCCAAGTGTGAGTCTGGCTTTGTGGTTAACCCCTTGGTGCTGTGACAGGCAGGACAGGGTGGCACTGAACTGTCACCTGGCCTCACCCCTGTGCTGTCCCCCAGGTCTGCAGACACTTCCAGTGTGTCAGTGCCTCTGTCCTCAACTACGACTGTGACGTGGAGCGGCAGTGCCACGGGCACGGGGTGAGTACAGCCCCTGACCCTCCTTCTCTCACCATCACACCACCTCTGCACTCCTTGTCCTACCTGGCAGTGTGTCTGTAAGGTCCTCCTGTGAGGTCCTCCTACATTTCTAGATTTATTTTTTTTTTAAGTGGAATAAAATAATCGTGATGTGGTGCTTAAAAAAAAAAAACCCGTGGGGTTCAGGAGGATGGGGTTTGCTGTAACTGTTGCTTTTTGGTACTGTTAATGAGAAAAGTGCCTTTATCAGTCAGCAGAAATGTGTCTGAAGTTATGTATGTTGAGCTTATGTATGTTATGTATGTTTGAGCATGTATGTATGCATGCTGAGTCATGTATGTTTGAGCAAGTTTTAAAATGGTGGGTAGTAACTTTGTTCTTCTGATTTGTTTAACTGTGAAACTCTCCATAAAATATCTCTGGGCAAAAGAGCCTGTAAAAGTAACAAAAAAAGCTTTGTCAAAAGCTTTTAAAATTACACCTTTTTTTTGCCAGGCAAGAGCAATTCCCAGTTCCAGTATCACTAATGTAATTTGATACTGCATCTCACAAAACAAACAAAATAAATAAAAAGCAGCAGCCATGCTTTTTGAGGCTTTGGGGTAGCTTATCCTTGGAAGCTCCTCCCAAGCAGTGCTGGGCTTGCTCCATCACCTGAGACCTTGGGGCACCCCCCAAGGACTGCCTGGAGTTGAGGTGGGGAGTTACTGCCTGAAGTTCTCCAGGCTGAGTGTCAGGAAGGGAGAGGATGGGTGGTCAGGGCTGCCTGACACTGTCAGGGATGTGGTCACTAAAGAGGTTGTGTGATGTTGTGGTGTTTGAATCCAGGTGTGCAACAACAACAGGAGCTGTCACTGTGAAGCAGGCTGGGCCCCTCCATACTGTGACACCAAGGGCTATGGAGGCAGCATGGAGAGTGGACCTCCCTACAATGGCAAGTGGCTCTGGGACCTGTCCTGTCCTGCCAGGGGTGGTGCAGGGTGCCTGGTTCCTCTGGAGCTGCTCAAGTGCTGCTGGTGGGCTCTTCACTTGGCTTCTTTTGCAGAAAACTCGAGTGAAGGGTTTGGGCTCAAGGTGCTGCACTTCCCTCTCCTGGGATCTTGGGGATCTGTAGAGAAACCAGGCTGGTTTAAGTGCCTTTGGGTGATTTTTGGTTGGTTTGGGTTTGTTTTTTTTTTTTTAATGTAGTTTCTCCCCCAGGAAAGGCATGAGGTCAGTGTTTGAAGTGGCAAGATAATGCACTTGGAAGGTAGATGTGTCTGTGCAATGGGGAAATGGTAATTTGGAAAAAACTTGTGCAGTGCCTGTGTGGAGGATATAAAGATGGGCTGCAAGAATGATCTTGAATACTTTTTCATAACATGTTTTGGGAGGAAGCTAGACATGATGCTGATGCCATAACAGACTGGAGAATCATGTTGGAGCATGGACAGAGGCTTCAAATCATCAGACAAAAAAAAAAAAAGCTTGTTTTACAGCCTGCAGTGGAGAAGTTTGGCACATATAAAAATGTAGAGATTGTTAACCTGAGTTACTTGCCTGCAGCAAACAGTGGCAGGAGAAGAGAAAGATTTAGGATCAGACCAAAGGGCAGAAGCTCTGTTTTCCTCTTTCAGTTGAGCTCATAAGAGCTTCACAGTAGCACAGGGGAAGAAAAACTAGGTATTGATCTAGTAATTCAATATGCTGTTTTAGCCCAGGGTACATGTACAGGTCTTTCATCTTTGACCAGACAGTCCCTGTGAAAAGATAATCAGAAAATAATATATTTGGGCATACATCTTGCAGTCTTACTAGATTTTCAGGTTTTTCTTCTGTGAAAAATGGGAAATAGTTGCAGACCCCCTCCCCCTCCTACTAAATATTCACTGTTGCAATGAGTCAAGCAGTGGTAAGGCCATGTAATACTTTTTCCTTCTCATTTTATTCCCATCAGATAAAGACACCTCGCTGAGAGATGGGCTGCTGGTGTTTTTTTTCCTGATCCTCCCACTCCTCATAGCTGCTGCTCTGGCATTTGCAAAACGAGACAGACTGAAGAGATGCTTTAGAAGATTAATGTCACGCTGCCATTCGTGAGTGGATTCTTCTCTTTGCTTCTCCTCTGCCCTTTTGAAATCATCCAGAGATATTTGTTTGCACAGGCCAGTGCCAAAGTCTGGAGGCATTTGCCAGTGCCATGGTGCCAGGCAAAGGCCCCTGCATTCAGTGACAGATGTAGCTTGCCCCAGGCAGTGACAGGAGAGATAAATTCATTTTAAAGTGAGGGAGCAGAGAGCTTTCTTTGTACCATTATGTTTGTTGTCATTTGTTGGTGATGGGTTTTGTGGTTTTGGTGTAAAGGGGCAAAATGAAGCTGTCATAGTACTGAGCAGAAAAAGGGTGATGTGTGGCAAATACTCTCTTCCTGACATCTGGTATGAGAGAGCAGAAATCCATCTCAGTTTGAGGTGCTCGGGTTCCTGCTCTGCACAGCTGTCTTGTCAAGGTCGTGTGCTCACACAGTCCCTGTCAATTGGATTTCAGGTCACTTCAGTCACCACCTCCTCGGACAGAAACTGAACAGAGAGACCACCACAGAGGCTTTTCACATGGCATGCCTTATCCTCCAAGAGGTGTTCCCACGGTACGAGGGATCCACTTTCCATTACTTCATTTTCTAGCTCTTACTCTGAAGTATCAGTTGAAGGCACTTTATATTTTTGCCTTAATAAAAGCTTCAAAGTTACATGATTTTTTCATTTCTATTTACCAAGAGGCAAAAAAAATATTATTCCCTAAGGTGTGTGGGGGAAACTCCTCAGTTTCCCACTGTTTAAGGATTTTATGAGCTGTGTTTGGCTTGGCAAGCAGTTTATCTCTTTTGCCACCCCCTTTCCCTTACACTGGACCCACCTGAGGAGGGAAGTAATCCTTGCCAGCTCCCCAGCCCCACTCCTGCAGAGCAGTTTTCTCTCTGAGTGCAGCAACTGGCCAAAGCAGACTTGCAGAACAAACCACACACTTGTCATGAGCAGCCTTGCTGTTTTTTCCAAGAGACAGCACTTCCCAGACAGAGTTTCTCAGGAGGGGAGAGCAGCTCTGACATTTCATAGTTTGTTTGCAGGTGGTCTTAAATGTCATTTAACTAATGAAACAAACACTTGAAATTCCCTACGTGCAAACTCATGAACTTTCTTGTTATATTTTCTTTGTAGGATATGGAGCCAAATACCTTTCCTGTTCCATCTTACCCAGTTAACCAGCACCCTCAGCAGGCTTACCACCAGCCCTACTACCCATCCTACCACCAGCCCTACTACCCATCACCACAGTACCAGGCACAGCAGCCACAGAAGCTGCCCACAAGGTTGGTTGAGTTATTGCAAATGACTCTTGGCAGCTGCAGTGATGTGTATGGATTGTCATTAGGGGGTTTCATCATGGATTATATGCAAGCAGTGCTGACCTTTGGTTGAACAAAGTTTCTCCTTCGTTTCATGCTGTGGAGCTGAAGTGCTGTTACCCATCACATTCATTTTACACACTGCCACAGCTAAATATTGATTTAACAGGATTCAGAATGCTTTTTCTGGGGCTGGGTTAGCCCCCTGTACAGGTGAATAAAATACCTCTCAAAATATGTAGCTTAAAAAGCATTTGCTCAAAAATCTGTCACTTTGCTGATTTGTGAACACGACTGCTGAGTGCAGGATCATTTCTCATTAACTTGGACCAGAAAGTTTGCCTTTATTTTTTCATTTTACTTTTAAATTGTATTTCTAAGATGCAATCCTTGTGCCATCAAACACAGAAAGGTGTCCAGAGGGAATGCTCTGGAATAGCTTGTGTGGGTGGGAAGCTTGGGGGGGAGACTTTGAAATGTTTTTGGAAAAAAAGTGTTACCAGACAAGGTTCCTGGAGGATTTTGGGCAGTGGAGAGCAGAGTCTGAGCACAGTGTGTTCAACACAAGTCCTCAGTGAGGAGGCTGAGGCTGTGAGAGCAGTGCAGGGCCCGGGGGTCTCTGCAGTGGCTGGTGTGTGTGTGTGTGTGTGTGTGTGTGTATCATGTGTGGTCACCTGGACTGACAGTGTCTTCTCTGTCCCCTTCCAGGCCACCACCTCCACTACAGAAATGTGTGCCTCAGGGACCTCCTCCACCACAGCAAAAATGTTTACCTCAGGGACAGTATTTTCCCTCTCGACCTGCACCTTTGCCTCCCAAATAGCTTTTTGGCTTCTTTGGGGTCTTGCTGTGAGCTGAGACAGAGCTGAGATTGCAGTTGTCCTCCTGGCATCAAGCAGAACGTGGGGATCCCAGGGACCTTCCTCCTGCAGCCTGGGGGGAGGCAAACGAGAGGTGGGAACGAGGAATGTCAAACTCTAAACTAAATACCTCTACCAAAGCTACAGGGACTGAAAACATCCAACCCCTTCCTAGAGCTCTCTGAGTGTTGTGGCTTTGTGACCTGCAGCCCTGCAGGGAGATCAGCTGGGGAGCACAGAGCACGGGAGTTGGTTTTGGTTTCCCCATTTCTGCAGTGAGCCCTAACAGTGAAATTGTCTGATCTGTTGTTGTCTTTTTTTAAAAACGTCCAGTGAAGAACTGAAGTGTGACCCAGACCGTTTGCAAAACAAGGAAATCTGGCCAAGAATGCCAAATTATTTTGCATGGACTGGAAACAGCTTCCACATTAATGGCACAAGTGAAATAAGATATCAGTGTACTTTTTCAGAGGAAGATAAATACCTTGTAAACATGTTTATGCATGTATATATGTTTATTGACATGT